>NC_138301.1:39785000-40040000 GCF_965601325.2 Salmo salar | reverse complement strand
TGTCTACACTTCAGACAGATGAGTTACTATGAGGAGAGACCTTCAGAACAGCAGACAACATTACAATACAACCTCACTAAACCACAACTATCTATTATAGTGGATTGAAAGAACAGTGTGTATGTGTGTGCGATGTGTGTTTGGTGTGTGTGTGTATGTGTGCAGAGTGTGTGTGCAGAGAGTGTGTGTGCTCTGCATGGGAAGAGACCAGTTGGCCCATTCTCCCAGTTTGTCACCCTATCCTCCGAACCTCCAGTAACTCACCCTCGCCCTGCACTGACATCCCAGTGACCCCCCACAGGTCCATAGGTCAGGGGTCAGGGTTGGCCCAGGATGACAGGAAGAGCCAGGCAGGGAGGGGGTTAAGAGAGTGAGTTTGGGGACAGAGAGACATGTAGACATTGTCTCCCCCTCACAATGACAGGGTGTTATTTAGTGAAGGCTACAGAGTGGCAGTAGTGACAATAGACACAGGAAGACATAGAAACTGCCCTTGTTTTCTCAGGGTTTGTGTACGAACAAACGGAACAGGGACAAAGCCCAGCAAACATAAGCAAAGCAAAGTGTTTGTACAATGGAGCTGGCAGAGAGGCAGAGAGGCAGAGAGGCAGAGAGGCAGACAGACAGGCGGTCTCAGGGAAAGTGTTCTGTTAGGCCACAATGTGATTTCAGAGAGAATGGCACTGTATGGAGATGCATAGTGCTATATGAAGTAGCTGCCTGGGGAAAGAAAGGCTCTCTAAAATGTCAAGTTTTCTCAAGGTTCTCTGTCTGACAAACTACAAATAAGTCCAGACCTGGGTTACCAGGTGCTGTGTGTCTGTCTCTGTGTGTCTGTCTCTGTCTGTCTGTGTGTCTGTCTCTGTCTGTCTGTGTGTCTGTCCGTCTGTGTGTCTGTCTCTGTCCGTCTGTGTGTCTGTCTCTGTCTGTCTGTGTGTCTGTCCGTCTGTGTGTCTGTCTCTGTCCGTCTGTGTGTCTGTCTCTGTCCGTCTGTGTGTCTGTCTGTCTCTGTCCGTCTGTGTGTCTGTCTGTCTCTGTCCGTCTGTGTGTCTGTCCGTCTGTCTGTCTGTCTCTGTCCGTCTGTGTGTCCGTCTCTGTCCGTCTGTGTGTCCGTCTCTGTCCGTCTGTGTGTCCGTCTCTGTCCGTCTGTGTGTCTGTCTCTGTCCGTCTGTGTGTCCGTCTCTGTCCTACTCTGGGTCCGTCTCTGGGTCCGTCTCTGGGTCCGTCCGTCTGTGGGTCCGTCCGTCTGTGGGTCCGTCCGTCTGTGGGTCCGTCTCCGTCTCTGTGTGTGTGCCCGTCTCTGTGTGTGTGCCCGTCTCTGTGTGCGTGCCCGTCTCTGTGTGCGTGCCCGTCTCTGTGTGCGTGCCCGTCTCTGTGTGCGTGCCCGTCTCTGTGTGCGTGCCCGTCTCTGTGTGCGTGCCCGTCTCTGTGTGCGTGCCCGTCTCTGTGTGCGTGCCCGTCTCTGTCTGCGTGCCCGTCTCTGTCTGCGTGCCCGTCTCTGTCTGCGTGCCCGTCTCTGTCTGCGTGCCCGTCTCTGTCTGCGTGCCCGTCTCTGTCTGCGTGCCCGTCTCTGTCTGCGTGTCTGTCTCTGTTTGCGTGTCTGTCTGCGTTTCTGTCTGTGTGTCTGTCTGTCTGTGTGTCTGTCCCTGTCCCTGTCTGTGTGTCTGTCCCTGTCCCTGTCTGTCCTCTATACCTCATCCTCAAGATGCTCTTCATCATCAGTCTGAAGAGAGAGCCTTGAAACAAACAGAGAATGCACGTTCACTGTGAAATTACCCCATGTGATGCACAACAGAACGGTGTACGACAGACGGAGACACAGAGTGAGCAACATAAACTACAACTGAAACAACATACACTACAACTGAAACAACACCATACACTACAACTGAAACAACAACATACACTACATACAACTGAAACAACACCATACACTACAACTGAAACAACACCATACACTACAACTGAAACAACAACATACACTACAACTGAAACAACACCATACACTACAACTGAAACAACACCATACACTACAACTGAAACAACACCATACACTACAACTGAAACAACACCATACACTACAACTGAAACAACACCATACACTACAACTGAAACAACACCATACACTACAACTGAAACAACACCATACACTACAACTGAAACAACACCATACACTACAACTGAAACAACACCATACACTACAACTGAAACAACAACATACACTACAACTGAAACAACACCATACACTACAACTGAAACAACACCATACACTACAACTGAAACAACAACATACACTACAACTGAAACAACACCATACACTACAACTGAAACAACAACATAAACTACAACTGAAACAACACCATACACTACAACTGAAACAACACCATACACTACAACTGAAACAACAACATACACTACAACTGAAACAACACCATACACTACAACTGAAACAACACCATACACTACAACACCACCATACACTACAACTGAAACACCACCATACACTACAACTGAAACAACAACATACACTACAACTGAAACAACAACATACACTACAACTGAAACAACATACATTACAACTGAAACAACAACATACACTACAACTGAAACAACACCATACACTACAACTGAAACAACAACATACACTACAACTGAAACAACACCATACACTACAACTGAAACAACAACATAAACTACAACTGAAACAACACCATACACTACAACACCACCATACACTACAACTGAAACAACAACATACACTACAACTGAAACAACAACATACACTACAACTGAAACAACAGCATACACTACAACTGGAACAACAACATAAACTACAACTGAAACAACACCATACACTACAACTGAAACAACACCATACACTACAACTGAAACAACAACATACACTACAACTGAAACAACAACATACACTACAACTGAAACAACAACATACACTACAACTGAAACAACACCATACACTACAACTGAAACAACAACATACACTACAACTGAAACAACAACATACACTACAACTGAAACAACAACATACACTACAACTGAAACAACACCATACACTACAACACCACCATACACTACAACTGAAACAACAGCATACACTACAACTGAAACAACACCATAAACTACAACTGAAACAACAACATAAACTACAACTGAAACAACAGCATACACTACAACTGAAACAACACCATACACTACAACTGAAACAACACCATACACTACAACTGAAACAACAACATACACTACAACTGAAACAACACCATACACTACAACACCACCATACACTACAACTGAAACAACACCATACACTACAACACCACCATACACTACAACTGAAACAACAGCATACACTACAACTGAAACAACAACATAAACTACAACTGAAACAACACCATACACTACAACACCACCATACACTACAACTGAAACAACAGCATACACTACAACTGAAACAACAACATAAACTACAACTGAAACAACAGCATACACTACAACTGAAACAACAACATAAACTACAACTGAAACAACAGCATACACTACAACTGAAACAACAACATAAACTACAACTGAAACAACACCATACACTACAACACCACCATACACTACAACTGAAACAACAGCATACACTACAACTGAAACAACAACATAAACTACAACTGAAACAACAGCATACACTACAACTGAAACAACAACATACACTACAACTTGAAACAACACCATACACTACAACTGAAACAACAACATACACTACAACTGAAACAACACCATACACTACAACACCACCATACACTACAACTGAAACAACACCATACACTACAACTGAAACAACACCATACACTACAACTGAAACAACACCATAAACTACAACTGAAACAACACCATACACTACAACTGAAACAACAACATAAACTACAACTGAAACAACACCATACACTACAACTGAAACAACAACATAAACTACAACTGAAACAACACCATACACTACAACTGAAACAACAACATAAACTACAACTGAAACAACAACATACACTACAACTGAAACAACACCATACACTACAACTGAAACAACATACATTACAACTGAAACAACACCATACACTACAACTGAAACAACAACATAAACTACAACTGAAACAACACCATACACTACAACACCACCATACACTACAACTGAAACAACACCATACACTACAACTGAAACAACAACATACACTACAACTGAAACTACAACTGAAACAACAACATACACTACAACTGAAACAACACCATACACTACAACTGAAACAACACCATACACTACAACTGAAACAACACCATACACTACAACTGAAACAACAACATACACTACAACTGAAACAACACCATACACTACAACTGAAACAACACCATACACTACAACTGAAACAACACCATACACTACAACTGAAACAACAACATAAACTACAACTGAAACAACACCATACACTACATACAACTGAAACAACACCATACACTACAACTGAAACAACACCATACACTACAACTGAAACAACAACATACACTACAACTGAAACAACACCATACACTACAACACCACCATACACTACAACTGAAACAACAGCATACACTACAACTGAAACAACAGCATACACTACAACTGAAACAACAACATAAACTACAACTGAAACAACACCATACACTACAACACCACCATACACTACAACTGAAACAACAGCATACACTACAACTGAAACAACAACATAAACTACAACTGAAACAACAGCATACACTACAACTGAAACAACACCATACACTACAACTGAAACAACAGCATACACTACAACTGAAACAACAACATAAACTACAACTGAAACAACACCATACACTACAACTGAAACGAACAACCATACACTACAACTGAAACAACAACATAAACTACAACTGAAACAACACCATACACTACAACTGAAACAACAACATACACTACAACTGAAACAACACCATACACTACAACTGAAACAACATACATTACAACTGAAACAACACCATACACTACAACTGAAACAACAACATAAACTACAACTGAAACAACACCATACACTACAACTGAAACAACACCATACACTACAACTGAAACAACACCATAAACTACAACTGAAACAACACCATACACTACAACTGAAACAACAACATAAACTACAACTGAAACAACACCATACACTACAACTGAAACAACAACATAAACTACAACTGAAACAACACCATACACTACAACTGAAACAACACCATACACTACAACTGAAACAACAACATACACTACAACTGAAAGAACAACATACACTACAACTGAAACATCACACATTACAACTGAAACAACAACATACATTACAACTGAAACAACACCATACACTACAACACCACCATACACTACAACTGAAACAACAGCATACACTACAACTGAAACAACAGCATACACTACAACTGAAACAACAGCATACACTACAACTGAAACAACAACATAAACTACAACTGAAACAACACCATACACTACAACACCACCATACACTACAACTGAAACAACAGCATACACTACAACTGAAACAACAACATAAACTACAACTGAAACAACAACATAAACTACAACTGAAACAACAGCATACACTACAACTGAAACAACAACATAAACTACAACTGAAACAACAGCATACACTACAACTGAAACAACAACATAAACTACAACTGAAACAACACCATACACTACAACACCACCATACACTACAACTGAAACAACAGCATACACTACAACTGAAACAACAACATAAACTACAACTGAAACAACACCATACACTACAACTGAAACAACAACATAAACTACAACTGAAACAACACCATACACTACAACTGAAACAACAACATAAACTACAACTGAAACAACACCATACACTACAACTGAAACAACAACATAAACTACAACTGAAACAACACCATACACTACAACTGAAACAACACCATACACTACAACTGAAACAACATACATTACAACTGAAACAACACCATACACTACAACTGAAACAACAACATAAACTACAACTGAAACAACACCATACACTACAACACCACCATACACTACAACTGAAACAACACCATACACTACAACTGAAACAACAACATACACTACAACTGAAACTACAACTGAAACAACAACATACACTACAACTGAAACAACACCATACACTACAACTGAAACAACACCATACACTACAACTGAAACAACACCATACACTACAACTGAAACAACAACATACACTACAACTGAAACAACACCATACACTACAACTGAAACAACACCATACACTACAACTGAAACAACACCATACACTACATACAACTGAAACAACAACATAAACTACAACTGAAACAACACCATACACTACATACAACTGAAACAACACCATACACTACAACTGAAACAACACCATACACTACAACTGAAACAACAACATACACTACAACTGAAAGAACAACATACACTACAACTGAAACATCACACATTACAACTGAAACAACAACATACATTACAACTGAAACAACAACATACACTACAACACCACCATACACTACAACTGAAACAACACCATACACTACAACTGAAACAACAACATACACTACAACTGAAACAACAACATACACTACAACTGAAACAACAACATACATTACAACTGAAACAACACCATACACAACAACTGAAACAACAACATACATTACAACTGAAATAACACCATACACAACAACTGAAACAACAACATACACTACAACTGAAACAACAACATACATTACAACTGAAACAACACCATACACAACAACTGAAACAACAACATACATTACAACTGAAACAACACCATACACAACAACTGAAACAACAACATACATTACAACTGAAATAACACCATACACAACAACTGAAACAACAACATACACTACATACAACTGAAACAACACCATACACAACAACTGAAACAACAACATACATTACAACTGAAATAACACCATACACAACAACTGAAACAACAACATACACTACATACAACTGAAACAACACCATACACAACAACTGAAACAACAACATACATTACAACTGAAATAACACCATACACAACAACTGAAACAACAACATACACTACATACAACTGAAACAACACCATACACAACAACTGAAACAACAACATACACTACAACTGAAATAACACCATACACAACAACTGAAACAACAACATACACTACAACTGAAACTAGATGTCGACCGATTAATCGGAATGGCCGATTAATTAGGGCCGATTTCAAGTTTTCATAACAATTGGAAATCTGTATTTTTGGACTTCGTCTTTATTTAACTAGGCAAGTCAGTTAATTAACTGCCTTGTTCAGGGGCAGAACGACAGATTTTTACCTTGTCAGCTCGGGGATTCAATCTTGCAACGTTACGGTTAACTAGTCTAACGCTCTAACCACCTGCTTTACATTGCACTCCACGAGGAGCCTGCCTGTTACGCGAATGCAGTAAGAAGCCAAGGTAAGTTGCTAGCTAGCATTAAACTTATTTTATAAAAAAACAATCAATCATAGTCACTAGTTAACTACACATGGTTGATGATATTACTAGTTTATCTAGCCTGTCCTGCGTTGCATATCATCGCTTAGGTACACATTGCTCCAACGTGTGCCTAACCATAAACATCAATGCCTTTCTTATAATCATTACACAAGTATATATTTTTAAACCTGCATTTTTAGTTAATATTGCCTGCTAACATGAATTTCTTTTAACTAGGGAAAATGTGTCATTTCTCTTGCAACAGAGTCAGGGTATCTGCAGCAGTTTGGGCCGCCTGGTTCATTGCGAACTGTGAAGACTATTTCTTCCTAACAAAGACAGCCGACTTTGCCAAACAGGGGATGATTTAACAAAAGCGCATTTGCGAAAAAAGCACAATCTTTGCACGACTGTATCTAACCATAAACATCAATGCCTTTCTTAAAATCAATACACAGAAGTATATATTTTTAAACCTGCATATTTAGCTAAAAGAAATCCAGGTTAGCAGGCAATATTAACCAGGTGAAATTGTGTCACTTCTCTTGCGTTCATTGCAAGCAGAGTCAGGGTATATGCAACAGTTTGGGCTGCCTGGCTCGTTGCGAACTAATTTGCCAGAATTTTACGTAATTATGACATAACATTGAAGGTTATGCAATGTAACAGAAATATTTAGACTTACAGATGCCACCCGTTAGATAAAATACGGAACTGTTCCGTATTTTACTGAAAGGAAAAACGTTTTGTTTTCGAGATGATAGTTTCCGGAATCGACCATATTAATGACCTAAGGCTTGTATTTCTGTGTGTTTATTATATTATAATTAAGTCTATGATTTGATAAAGCAGTCTGACTGAGCGGTGGTAGGCACCAGTAGGCTCGTAAGCATTCATTCAAACAGCACTTTCGTGCATTTTGCCAGCAGCTCTTCGCTGTGCTTCAAGCGTTGCGCTGTTTATGACTTTAAGCCTATCAACTCCCAAGATTAGGCTGGTGTAACCGATGTGAAATGGCTAGCTAGTAAGCGGGGTGCGCGCTAATAACGTTTCAAACGTCACTCGCTCTGAGACTTGGAGTAGTTGTTCCCCTTGCTCTGCATGGGTAACGCTGCTTCGAGGGTGGCTGTTGTCGATGTGTTCCTGGTTCAAGCCCAGGTAGGAGCGAGGAGAGGGACGGAAGCTATACTGTTACACTAGCAATACTAAAGTGCCTATAAGAACATCCAATAGTCAAAGGTATATGAAATACAAATCGTATAGAGAGATATAGTCCTATAATTCCTATAATAACTGCAACCTAAAACTTCTTACCTGGGAATATTGAAGACTCATGTTAAAAGGAACCACCAGCTTTCATATGTTCTCATGTTCTGAGCAAGGAACTTAAACGTTAGCTTTCTTACATGGCACATATTGCACCTTTTACTTTCTTCTCTAACACTTTGTTTTTGCATTATTTAAACCAAATTGAACATGTTTCATTATTTATTTGAGGCTAAATTGATTTTATTGATGTATTATATTAAGTTAAAATAAGTGTTCATTCAGTATTGTTGTAATTGTCATTATTACAAATAAATTGGGGGGGGGGGGGGGGGGGGAAATCGGCCGATTAATCGGTATCGGCCTTTTTTGGTCCTCCAATAATCAGCACCGGTGTCGAAAAAAATCATAATCGGTCGACCTCTAACTGAAACAACACCATACACTACAACTGAAACAACACCATACACTACAACTGAAACAACACCATACACTACAACTGAAACAACACCATACACTACAACTGAAACAACACCATACACTACAACAACACTATACACTACAACAACACCATACACTACAACTGAAACAACACCATACACTACAACTGAAACAACACCATACACTACAACAACACATACAAATGTAGTTTCTACTGAACTTGGCATCTACATATATGAGCCTTGATAAATACCTCTAGGAAGTATGACACAACGTGAGACTATATGAGCCTTGATAAATACCTCTAGGAAGTATGACACAACGTGAGACTATATGAGCCTTGATGAATACCTCTAGGAAGTATGACACCAACGTGAGACTATATGAGCCTTGATGAATACCTCTAGGAAGTATGACACAACGTGAGACTATATGAGCCTTGATGAATACCTCTAGGAAGTATGACACAACGTGAGACTATATGAGCCTTGATAAATACCTCTAGGAAGTATGACACCAACGTGAGACTATATGAGCCTTGATGAATACCTCCAGAAGTATGACACCAACGTGAGACTATATGAGCCTTGATGAATACCTCTAGGAAGTATGACACAATGTGAGACTATATGAGCCTTGATAAATACCTCTAGGAAGTATGACACAACGTGAGACTATATGAGCCTTGATGAATACCTCCAGAAGTATGACACCACGGAGCGGCCTGAGACCTCAGGGTATGACCCGGGCGGCCTTGATGAATACCTCTAGGAAGTATGACACCAACGTGAGACTATATGAGCCTTGATGAATACCTCTAGGAAGTATGACACAACGTGAGACTATATGAGCCTTGATGAATACCTCCAGGAAGTATGACACCAACGTGAGACTATGAGCCGAGCCCGGGTGCCCGGGACGGCCTGAGAACCCGGGTATGCACCCGGAGCTATGAGCCGAGACCCAGAGTGACCCGGAGACGGCCGAGACCCCGGGGCCCCGTGGCTGGCCGGGGGTGGGGGGGGTCGGTGGCCTGAGCCAGCCCCGCGTCCGGGTGTGGGAGAGGGCTAGAACGACTTCCTCTGGCCACCTCTAAAGATAAGGGGAGCCTTGTCTCTGCCACCTGCGTTGTGTGTGTGTCTTTGTGTGTGTTGCTGTGTGTGTGTGTGTCTCTGTGTGTGAGAGAGAGAGAGGAAGGAAGCGATCAGGACTATCACTGAGGAACAGACCAGTGTGGAGGGGCTGGCCTTCGGTTTATACACCTGTTTAACACGGTGATTGATGGCTTGGTATACATCATCCTTACCTCTCTGCAGGGAGGGAGAGACAGAGAGACAGAGAGACAGAGAGAGACAGAGAGGAGAAGGAGACTGAGCGGAAGCTATCCTATCCAGTCAGTGCAATCCCTAACAATCCATACACCGCTAAAGGCCATTGTCTGAGACTGAGTCTCACAATCACTCACTGTCCCTTCATATTCTTCTTATCTGTTCACAAGGCTAACCTTGCCAGTAGCCCACGATAACCTTACACTGGATTCTCTGGATCATCCATAAGACGTGAATCTACTGTGTTACAGAGGGAACACTTACATATATTGGATTTTAATTTGACCAGTTTCTCACAGCAGGAAAATAACCCTGCAGCAACAGGAAATGTGAATTATTGTGTGGATTAAAATTAATGGACATTTTTGTAGGGGTTCATACATTTTTAGTTAGGTCAAATCAAGTCTGACATTTTAAAGTGGAAATTACAAACGTTATAAGTCTTTTTAAACCTCAAATACGCTACAGGTTTTCTTTTCCTGATGTGCAGAGCATTTCTTGAAACAACAGGGTGATCAAATTAAGAGTCTACATCTGTGCTTTTAGAGAGACGGGATATGTGACAACTGACACTTCTTCGGGATAGTTTGAATATCTCTCTGTTCTCATTCACACCTAGATCAAGCAACACAACGAACCATCTTCTGAACCCTCAAATGAATCATTCATGTCTTTCTCTTTCTATAGTCTTAACAACTCACAAGAAAAGTCTGTGTGTGAAAAAAGAGTTTGTGTGTGCTCTTCGCCCATCACACCCCTCACCCAAAGCACTTAGCATCTGTCCTGCAGTGTCCTGCCTTGTTGTCACTGATGCCTTCACTTATTTATCCCTGCTTTTATTTCTGGTGGGTGTTTCAGCTGTGCCAGCACTTAGTCAGGTGACCTTTCCCCATCCAGCTCCAATGAGAATAATGGCCTCGGCAGTAGGTACACAGTGAGCACCAATTTATGCCATGAAATAAATAGTTAAAAGGTAGCTAGTTAGCTAATGCAGTGTGAAGGGTAGCATAACCTAGCTGTCTGGGACAGGGATGGTAGTGTAGTCTAGCTGTCTGGGACAGGGGGTGGTAGTGTAGTCTAGCTGTCTGGGACAGGGGGTGGTAGTGTAGTCTAGCTGTCTGGGACAGGGGGTGGTAGTGTAGTCTAGCTGTCTGGGACAGGGGGTGGTAGTGTAGTCTAGCTGTCTGGGACAGGGGATGGTAGTGTAGTCTAGCTGTCTGGGACAGGGGGTGGTAGTGTAGTCCAGCTGTCTGGGACAGGGAATGGTAGTGTAGCCTAGCTGTCGGGGACAGGGGTGGTAGTGGAGTCCAGCTGTCTCGGACAGTGGATGGTAGTGTAGTCTAGCTGTCTGGGACAGGGGGTGGTAGTGTAGCCTAGCTATCTGGGACAGGGGGTGGTAGTGTAGTCTAGCTGTCTGGGACAGGGGACGGTAGGGGACTGGGGATGGTAGTGTAGTCTAGCTGTCTGGGACAGGGGAGGGTAGTGTAGTCTAGCTGTCTGGGACAGGGGTGGGTAGTGGTCTAGCTGTCTGGGACAGGGGATGGTAGTGTAGTCTAGCTGTCTGGGACAGGGGATCGTAGTGTAGTCTAGCTGTCTGGGACAGGGGATGGTAGTGTAGTCCAGCTGTCTGGGACAGGGAATGGTAGTGTAGCCTAGCTGTCGGGGACAGGGGTGGTAGTGTAGTCCAGCTGTCTCGGACAGTGGATGGTAGTGTAGTCTAGCTGTCTGGGACAGGGGGTGGTGGTGTAGCCTAGCTATCTGGGACAGGGGAGGGTAGTGTAGTCTAGCTGTCTGGGACAGGGGTGGTAGTGTAGCCTAGCTATCTAGGACAGGGGAAGGTAGTGTAGTCTAGCTGTCTGGGACAGGGGACGGTAGGGGACAGGGGGAGGTAGTGTAGTCTAGCTGTCTGGGACAGGGGGGGTAGTGTAGTCTAGCTGTCTGGGACAGGGGTTGGTAGTGTAGCCTAGCTGTCTGGAACAGGGTGTGGTAGTGTAGACTAGCTGTCTGGAACAGGGTGTGGTAGTGTAGTCTAGCTGTCTGGGACAGGGGAGGGTAGTGTAGTCTAGCTGTCTGGGACAGGGGGAGGTAGTGTAGTCTACCTGTCTGGGACAGGGGGAGGTAGTGTAGTCTACCTGTCTGGGACAGGGGGTGGTAGTGTAGCCTAGCTGTCTGGGACAGGGGTTGGTAGTGTAGCCTAGCTGTCGGGGACAGGGGTGGTAGTGGAGTCCAGCTGTCTCGGACAGTGGATGGTAGTGTAGTCTAGCTGTCTGGGACAGGGGGTGGTAGTGTAGCCTAGCTATCTGGGACAGGGGGTGGTAGTGTAGTCTAGCTGTCTGGGACAGGGGACGGTAGGGGACTGGGGATGGTAGTGTAGTCTAGCTGTCTGGGACAGGGGTGGGTAGTGGTCTAGCTGTCTGGGACAGGGGATGGTAGTGTAGTCTAGCTGTCTGGGACAGGGGATCGTAGTGTAGTCTAGCTGTCTGGGACAGGGGGTGGTAGTGTAGTCCAGCTGTCTGGGACAGGGAATGGTAGTGTAGCCTAGCTGTCGGGGACAGGGGTGGTAGTGTAGTCCAGCTGTCTCGGACAGTGGATGGTAGTGTAGTCTAGCTGTCTGGGACAGGGGGTGGTGGTGTAGCCTAGCTATCTGGGACAGGGGAAGGTAGTGTAGTCTAGCTGTCTGGGACAGGGGTGGTAGTGTAGCCTAGCTATCTAGGACAGGGGAAGGTAGTGTAGTCTAGCTGTCTGGGACAGGGGACGGTAGGGGACAGGGGATGGTAGTGTAGTCTAGCTGTCTGGGACAGGGGGGGTAGTGTAGTCTAGCTGTCTGGGACAGGGGTTGGTAGTGTAGCCTAGCTGTCTGGAACAGGGTGTGGTAGTGTAGTCTAGCTGTCTGGAACAGGGTGTGGTAGTGTAGACTAGCTGTCTGGAACAGGGTGTGGTAGTGTAGTCTAGCTGTCTGGGACAGGGGGAGGTAGTGTAGTCTACCTGTCTGGGACAGGGGGAGGTAGTGTAGTCTACCTGTCTGGGACAGGGGGTGGTAGTGTAGCCTAGCTGTCTGGGACAGGGGTTGGTAGTGTAGCCTAGCTATCTGGGACAGGGGAACGTAGTGTAGTCTAGCTGTCTGGGACAGGGGGTGGTAGTGTAGTCTAGCTGTCTGGGACAGGGGGGGGTAGTGTAGTCTAGCTGTCTGGGACAGGGGACGGTAGGGGACTGGGATGGTAGTGTAGTCTAGCAGTCTGGGACAGGGAGTGGTAGTGTAGTCTAGCTGTCTGGGACAGGGAGTGGTAGTGTAGCCTAGCTGTCTGGGACAGGGTGTGGTAGTGTAGTCCAGCTGTCTGGGACAGGGGTTGGTAGTTTAGTCTAGCTGTCTGGGACAGAGGATGGTAGTGTAGTCTAGCTGTCTGGGACAGGGTGTGGTAGTGTAGTCTAGCTGTCTGGGACAGGGGGTGGTAGTGTAGTCTAACTGTCTGGGACAGGAATGGTAGTGTAGTCTAGCTGTCTGGGACAGGGGGTGGTAGTGTAGTCTAGCTGTCTGGGACAGGGGGAGGTAGTGTAGTCTAGCTGTCTGGGACAGGGGGTGGTAGTGTAGCCTAGCTGTCGGGGACAGGGGGTGGTAGTGTAGTCCAGCTGTCTGGGACAGGGGGTGGTAGTGTAGCCTAGCTGTCTGGGACAGGGAATGGTAGTGTAGTGTAGCTGTCTGGGACAGGGAGGGTAGTGTAGTCCAGCTGTCTGGGACAAGGAATGGTAGTGTAGTCTAGCTGTCTTGGACAGGGAGTGGTAGTGTAGTCTAGCTGTCTGGGACAGGGGATGGTAGTGTAGTCCAGCTGTCTGGGACAGGGTGTGGTAGTGTAGTCCAGCTGTCTGGGACAGGGGTTGGTAGTGTAGTCTAGCTGTCTGGGACAGAGGATGGTAGTGTAGTCTAGCTGTCTGGGACAGGGTGTGGTAGTGTAGTCTAGCTGTCTGGAACAGGGGGTGGTAGTGTAGTCTGGCTGTCTGGGACAGGGGGAGGTAGTGTAGTCTGGCTGTCTGGAACAGGGGGTGGTAGTGTAGCCTAGCTGTCTGGGACAGGGAATGGTAGTGTAGTGTAGCTGTCTGGGACAGGGAATGGTAGTGTAGTCCAGCTGTCTGGGACAAGGAATGGTAGTGTAGTGTAGCTGTCTGGGACAGGGGGTGGTAGTGTAGTCTAGCTGTCTGGGACAGGGGGAGGTAGTGTAGTCTGGCTGTCTGGGACAGGGGGTGGTAGTGTAGCCTAGCTGTCTGGGACAGGGGTTGGTAGTGTAGTCTAGCTGTCTGGGAGAGAGGAAGGTAGTGTAGTCTAGCTGTCTGGGACAGGGTGTGGTAGTGTAGTCTAGCTGTCTGGGACAGGGGGTGGTAGTGTAATCTAGCTGTCTGGGACAGGAGTGGTAGTGTAGTCTAGCTGTCTGGGACAGGGGGTGGTAGTGTAGTCTAGCTGTCTGGGACAGGGGGAGGTAGTGTAGTCTAGTTGTCTGGGACAGGGGGGGTGGGGGGGTAGTGTAGCCTAGCTGTCGGGGACAGGGGGTGGTAGTGTAGTCCAGCTGTCTGGGACAGGGGGGGGTAATGTAGCCTAGCTGTCTGGGACAGGGAATGGTAGTGTAGTGTAGCTGTCTGGGACAGGGAATGGTAGTGTAGTCTAGCTGTCTGGGACAGGGGGTGGTAGTGTAGTCTAGCTGTCTGGGACAGGGGGAGGTAGTGTAGTCTAGTTGTCTGGGACAGGGGGGGTGGGGGGGTAGTGTAGCCTAGCTGTCGGGGACAGGGGGTGGTAGTGTAGTCCAGCTGTCTGGGACAGGGGGGGGTAATGTAGCCTAGCTGTCTGGGACAGGGAATGGTAGTGTAGTGTAGCTGTCTGGGACAGGGAATGGTAGTGTAGTCCAGCTGTCTGGGACAGGGGATGGTAGTGTAGTCTAGCTGTCTGGGACAGGGGACGGTAGGGGACTGGGATGGTAGTGTAGTCTAGCTGTCTGGGACAGGGAGTGGTAGTGTAGTCTAGCTGTCTGGGACAGGGAGTGGTAGTGTAGCCTAGCTGTCTGGGACAGGGTGTGGTAGTGTAGTCCAGCTGTCTGGGACAGGGGTTGGTAGTGTAGTCTAGCTGTCTGGGACAGAGGATGGTAGTGTAGTCTAGCTGTCTGGGACAGGGTGTGGTAGTGTAGTCTAGCTGTCTGGGACAGGGGGTGGTAGTGTAGTCTAACTGTCTGGGACAGGAATGGTAGTGTAGTCTAGCTGTCTGGGACAGGGGGTGGTAGTGTAGTCTAGCTGTCTGGGACAGGGGGAGGTAGTGTAGTCTAGCTGTCTGGGACAGGGGGTGGTAGTGTAGCCTAGCTGTCGGGGACAGGGGGTGGTAGTGTAGTCCAGCTGTCTGGGACAGGGGGTGGTAGTGTAGCCTAGCTGTCTGGGACAGGGAATGGTAGTGTAGTGTAGCTGTCTGGGACAGGGAGGGTAGTGTAGTCCAGCTGTCTGGGACAAGGAATGGTAGTGTAGTCTAGCTGTCTTGGACAGGGAGTGGTAGTGTAGTCTAGCTGTCTGGGACAGGGGCTGGTAGTGTAGCCTAGCTGTCTGGGACAGGGTGTGGTAGTGTAGTCCAGCTGTCTGGGACAGGGGTTGGTAGTGTAGTCTAGCTGTCTGGGACAGAGGATGGTAGTGTAGTCTAGCTGTCTGGGACAGGGTGTGGTAGTGTAGTCTAGCTGTCTGGGACAGGGGGTGGTAGTGTTGTCTAGCTGTCTGGGACAGGGGGAGGTAGTGTAGTCTGGCTGTCTGGAACAGGGGGTGGTAGTGTAGCCTAGCTGTCTGGGACAGGGAATGGTAGTGTAGTGTAGCTGTCTGGGACAGGGAATGGTAGTGTAGTCCAGCTGTCTGGGACAAGCAATGGTAGTGTAGTGTAGCTGTCTGGGACAGGGGGGGTAGTGTAGTCCAGCTGTCTGGGACAGGGGTTGGTAGTGTAGTCTAGCTGTCTGGGACAGGGGGTGGTAGTGTAGTCTAGCTGTCTGGGACAGGGGGAGGTAGTGTAGTCTGGCTGTCTGGGACAGGGGGTGGTAGTGTAGTCTAGCTGTCTGGGACAGGGGGTGGTAGTGTAGTCTAGCTGTCTGGGACAGGGGATGGTAGTGTAGTCTAGCTGTCTGGGACAGGGGGAGGTAGTGTAGTCTACCTGTCTGGGACAGGGGGAGGTAGTGTAGTCTACCTGTCTGGGACAGGGGGTGGTAGTGTAGTCTAGCTGTCTGGGACAGGGGTTGGTAGTGTAGCCTAGCTATCTGGGACAGGGGGTGGTAGTGTAGTCTAGCTGTCTGGGACAGGGGACGGTAGGGGACTGGGGATGGTAGTGTAGTCTAGCTGTCTGGGACAGGGGTGGGTAGTGGTCTAGCTGTCTGGGACAGGGGATGGTAGTGTAGTCTAGCTGTCTGGGACAGGGGATCGTAGTGTAGTCTAGCTGTCTGGGACAGGGGGTGGTAGTGTAGTCCAGCTGTCTGGGACAGGGAATGGTAGTGTAGCCTAGCTGTCGGGGACAGGGGTGGTAGTGTAGTCCAGCTGTCTCGGACAGTGGATGGTAGTGTAGTCTAGCTGTCTGGGACAGGGGGTGGTGGTGTAGCCTAGCTATCTGGGACAGGGGAAGGTAGTGTAGTCTAGCTGTCTGGGACAGGGGTGGTAGTGTAGCCTAGCTATCTAGGACAGGGGAAGGTAGTGTAGTCTTGCTGTCTGGGACAGGGGATGGTAGGGGACAGGGGATGGTAGTGTAGTCTAGCTGTCTGGGACAGGGGGGGTAGTGTAGTCTAGCTGTCTGGGACAGGGGTTGGTAGTGTAGCCTAGCTGTCTGGAACAGGGTGTGGTAGTGTAGTCTAGCTGTCTGGAACAGGGTGTGGTAGTGTAGACTAGCTGTCTGGAACAGGGTGTGGTAGTGTAGTCTAGCTGTCTGGGACAGGGGAGGGTAGTGTAGTCTAGCTGTCTGGGACAGGGGGTGGTAGTGTAGTCTACCTGTCTGGGACAGGGGGAGGTAGTGTAGTCTACCTGTCTGGGACAGGGGGTGGTAGTGTAGCCTAGCTGTCTGGGACAGGGGTTGGTAGTGTAGCCTAGCTATCTGGGACAGGGGAACGTAGTGTAGTCTAGCTGTCTGGGACAGGGGGTGGTAGTGTAGTCTAGCTGTCTGGGACAGGGGGGGTAGTGTAGTCTAGCTGTCTGGGACAGGGGACGGTAGGGGACTGGGATGGTAGTGTAGTCTAGCAGTCTGGGACAGGGAGTGGTAGTGTAGTCTAGCTGTCTGGGACAGGGAGTGGTAGTGTAGCCTAGCTGTCTGTGACAGGGTGTGGTAGTGTAGTCCAGCTGTCTGGGACAGGGGTTGGTAGTGTAGTCTAGCTGTCTGGGACAGAGGATGGTAGTGTAGTCTAGCTGTCTGGGACAGGGTGTGGTAGTGTAGTCTAGCTGTCTGGGACAGGGGGTGGTAGTGTAGTCTAACTGTCTGGGACAGGAATGGTAGTGTAGTCTAGCTGTCTGGGACAGGGGGTGGTAGTGTAGTCTAGCTGTCTGGGACAGGGGGAGGTAGTGTAGTCTGGCTGTCTGGAACAGGGGGTGGTAGTGTAGCCTAGCTGTCTGGGACAGGGAATGGTAGTGTAGTGTAGCTGTCTGGGACAGGGAATGGTAGTGTAGTCCAGCTGTCTGGGACAAGGAATGGTAGTGTAGTGTAGCTGTCTGGGACAGGGGGGGTAGTGTAGTCCAGCTGTCTGGGACAGGGGTTGGTAGTGTAGTCTAGCTGTCTGGGACAGGGGGTGGTAGTGTAGTCTAGCTGTCTGGGACAGGGGGAGGTAGTGTAGTCTGGCTGTCTGGGACAGGGGGTGGTAGTGTAGTCTAGCTGTCTGGGACAGGGGGTGGTAGTGTAGTCTAGCTGTCTGGGACAGGGGATGGTAGTGTAGTCTAGCTGTCTGGGACAGGGGGAGGTAGTGTAGTCTACCTGTCTGGGACAGGGGGAGGTAGTGTAGTCTACCTGTCTGGGACAGGGGGTGGTAGTGTAGTCTAGCTGTCTGGGACAGGGGTTGGTAGTGTAGCCTAGCTGTCGGGGACAGGGGTGGTAGTGGAGTCCAGCTGTCTCGGACAGTGGATGGTAGTGTAGTCTAGCTGTCTGGGACAGGGGGCGGTAGTGTAGCCTAGCTATCTGGGACAGGGGGTGGTAGTGTAGTCTAGCTGTCTGGGACAGGGGACGGTAGGGGACTGGGGATGGTAGTGTAGTCTAGCTGTCTGGGACAGGGGTGGGTAGTGGTCTAGCTGTCTGGGACAGGGGATGGTAGTGTAGTCTAGCTGTCTGGGACAGGGGATCGTAGTGTAGTCTAGCTGTCTGGGACAGGGGGTGGTAGTGTAGTCCAGCTGTCTGGGACAGGGAATGGTAGTGTAGCCTAGCTGTCGGGGACAGGGGTGGTAGTGTAGTCCAGCTGTCTCGGACAGTGGATGGTAGTGTAGTCTAGCTGTCTGGGACAGGGGGTGGTGGTGTAGCCTAGCTATCTGGGACAGGGGAAGGTAGTGTAGTCTAGCTGTCTGGGACAGGGGTGGTAGTGTAGCCTAGCTATCTAGGACAGGGGAAGGTAGTGTAGTCTAGCTGTCTGGGACAGGGGACGGTAGGGGACAGGGGATGGTAGTGTAGTCTAGCTGTCTGGGACAGGGGGGGTAGTGTAGTCTAGCTGTCTGGGACAGGATTGGTAGTGTAGCCTAGCTGTCTGGAACAGGGTGTGGTAGTGTAGTCTAGCTGTCTGGAACAGGGTGTGGTAGTGTAGACTAGCTGTCTGGAACAGGGTGTGGTAGTGTAGTCTAGCTGTCTGGGACAGGGGAGGGTAGTGTAGTCTAGCTGTCTGGGACAGGGGGTGGTAGTGTAGTCTACCTGTCTGGGACAGGGGGAGGTAGTGTAGTCTACCTGTCTGGGACAGGGGGTGGTAGTGTAGCCTAGCTGTCTGGGACAGGGGTTGGTAGTGTAGCCTAGCTATCTGGGACAGGGGAACGTAGTGTAGTCTAGCTGTCTGGGACAGGGGGTGGTAGTGTAGTCTAGCTGTCTGGGACAGGGGGGGTAGTGTAGTCTAGCTGTCTGGGACAGGGGACGGTAGGGGACTGGGATGGTAGTGTAGTCTAGCAGTCTGGGACAGGGAGTGGTAGTGTAGTCTAGCTGTCTGGGACAGGGAGTGGTAGTGTAGCCTAGCTGTCTGTGACAGGGTGTGGTAGTGTAGTCCAGCTGTCTGGGACAGGGGTTGGTAGTGTAGTCTAGCTGTCTGGGACAGAGGATGGTAGTGTAGTCTAGCTGTCTGGGACAGGGTGTGGTAGTGTAGTCTAGCTGTCTGGGACAGGGGGTGGTAGTGTAGTCTAACTGTCTGGGACAGGAATGGTAGTGTAGTCTAGCTGTCTGGGACAGGGGGTGGTAGTGTAGTCTAGCTGTCTGGGACAGGGGGTGGTAGTGTTGTCTAGCTGTCTGGGACAGGGGGAGGTAGTGTAGTCTGGCTGTCTGGAACAGGGGGTGGTAGTGTAGCCTAGCTGTCTGGGACAGGGAATGGTAGTGTAGTGTAGCTGTCTGGGACAGGGAATGGTAGTGTAGTCCAGCTGTCTGGGACAAGGAATGGTAGTGTAGTGTAGCTGTCTGGGACAGGGGGGGTAGTGTAGTCCAGCTGTCTGGGACAGGGGTTGGTAGTGTAGTCTAGCTGTCTGGGACAGGGGGTGGTAGTGTAGTCTAGCTGTCTGGGACAGGGGGAGGTAGTGTAGTCTGGCTGTCTGGGACAGGGGGTGGTAGTGTAGTCTAGCTGTCTGGGACAGGGGGTGGTAGTGTAGTCTAGCTGTCTGGGACAGGGGATGGTAGTGTAGTCTAGCTGTCTGGGACAGGGGGAGGTAGTGTAGTCTACCTGTCTGGGACAGGGGGAGGTAGTGTAGTCTACCTGTCTGGGCCTGGGGGTGGTAGTGTAGTCTAGCTGTCTGGGACAGGGGTTGGTAGTGTAGCCTAGCTGTCGGGGACAGGGGTGGTAGTGGAGTCCAGCTGTCTCGGACAGTGGATGGTAGTGTAGTCTAGCTGTCTGGGACAGGGGGCGGTAGTGTAGCCTAGCTATCTGGGACAGGGGGTGGTAGTGTAGTCTAGCTGTCTGGGACAGGGGACGGTAGGGGACTGGGGATGGTAGTGTAGTCTAGCTGTCTGGGACAGGGGTGGGTAGTGGTCTAGCTGTCTGGGACAGGGGATGGTAGTGTAGTCTAGCTGTCTGGGACAGGGGATCGTAGTGTAGTCTAGCTGTCTGGGACAGGGGGTGGTAGTGTAGTCCAGCTGTCTGGGACAGGGAATGGTAGTGTAGCCTAGCTGTCGGGGACAGGGGTGGTAGTGTAGTCCAGCTGTCTCGGACAGTGGATGGTAGTGTAGTCTAGCTGTCTGGGACAGGGGGTGGTGGTGTAGCCTAGCTATCTGGGACAGGGGAAGGTAGTGTAGTCTAGCTGTCTGGGACAGGGGTGGTAGTGTAGCCTAGCTATCTAGGACAGGGGAAGGTAGTGTAGTCTAGCTGTCTGGGACAGGGGACGGTAGGGGACAGGGGATGGTAGTGTAGTCTAGCTGTCTGGGACAGGGGGGGTAGTGTAGTCTAGCTGTCTGGGACAGGGGTTGGTAGTGTAGCCTAGCTGTCTGGAACAGGGTGTGGTAGTGTAGTCTAGCTGTCTGGAACAGGGTGTGGTAGTGTAGACTAGCTGTCTGGAACAGGGTGTGGTAGTGTAGTCTAGCTGTCTGGGACAGGGGAGGGTAGTGTAGTCTAGCTGTCTGGGACAGGGGGTGGTAGTGTAGTCTACCTGTCTGGGACAGGGGGAGGTAGTGTAGTCTACCTGTCTGGGACAGGGGGTGGTAGTGTAGCCTAGCTGTCTGGGACAGGGGTTGGTAGTGTAGCCTAGCTATCTGGGACAGGGGAACGTAGTGTAGTCTAGCTGTCTGGGACAGGGGGTGGTAGTGTAGTCTAGCTGTCTGGGACAGGGGGGGTAGTGTAGTCTAGCTGTCTGGGACAGGGGACGGTAGGGGACTGGGATGGTAGTGTAGTCTAGCAGTCTGGGACAGGGAGTGGTAGTGTAGTCTAGCTGTCTGGGACAGGGAGTGGTAGTGTAGCCTAGCTGTCTGTGACAGGGTGTGGTAGTGTAGTCCAGCTGTCTGGGACAGGGGTTGGTAGTGTAGTCTAGCTGTCTGGGACAGAGGATGGTAGTGTAGTCTAGCTGTCTGGGACAGGGTGTGGTAGTGTAGTCTAGCTGTCTGGGACAGGGGGTGGTAGTGTAGTCTAACTGTCTGGGACAGGAATGGTAGTGTAGTCTAGCTGTCTGGGACAGGGGGTGGTAGTGTAGTCTAGCTGTCTGGGACAGGGGGTGGTAGTGTAGCCTAGCTGTCGGGGACAGGGGGTGGTAGTGTAGTCCAGCTGTCTGGGACAGGGGGTGGTAGTGTAGCCTAGCTGTCTGGGACAGGGAATGGTAGTGTAGTGTAGCTGTCTGGGACAGGGAGGGTAGTGTAGTCCAGCTGTCTGGGACAAGGAATGGTAGTGTAGTCTAGCTGTCTTGGACAGGGAGTGGTAGTGTAGTCTAGCTGTCTGGGACAGGGGATGGTAGTGTAGTCCAGCTGTCTGGGACAGGGTGTGGTAGTGTAGTCCAGCTGTCTGGGACAGGGGTTGGTAGTGTAGTCTAGCTGTCTGGGACAGAGGATGGTAGTGTAGTCTAGCTGTCTGGGACAGGGTGTGGTAGTGTAGTCTAGCTGTCTGGAACAGGGGGTGGTAGTGTAGTCTGGCTGTCTGGGACAGGGGGAGGTAGTGTAGTCTGGCTGTCTGGAACAGGGGGTGGTAGTGTAGCCTAGCTGTCTGGGACAGGGAATGGTAGTGTAGTGTAGCTGTCTGGGACAGGGAATGGTAGTGTAGTCCAGCTGTCTGGGACAAGGAATGGTAGTGTAGTGTAGCTGTCTGGGACAGGGGGGGTAGTGTAGTCCAGCTGTCTGGGACAGCGGTTGATAGTGTAGTCTAGCTGTCTGGGACAGGGGGTGGTAGTGTAGTCTAGCTGTCTGGGACAGGGGGAGGTAGTGTAGTCTGGCTGTCTGGGACAGGGGGTGGTAGTGTAGCCTAGCTGTCTGGGACAGGGGTTGGTAGTGTAGTCTAGCTGTCTGGGAGAGAGGAAGGTAGTGTAGTCTAGCTGTCTGGGACAGGGTGTGGTAGTGTAGTCTAGCTGTCTGGGACAGGGGGTGGTAGTGTAATCTAGCTGTCTGGGACAGGAGTGGTAGTGTAGTCTAGCTGTCTGGGACAGGGGGTGGTAGTGTAGTCTAGCTGTCTGGGACAGGGGGAGGTAGTGTAGTCTAGTTGTCTGGGACAGGGGGGGGGGGTAGTGTAGCCTAGCTGTCGGGGACAGGGGGTGGTAGTGTAGTCCAGCTGTCTGGGACAGGGGGGGGTAATGTAGCCTAGCTGTCTGGGACAGGGAATGGTAGTGTAGTGTAGCTGTCTGGGACAGGGAATGGTAGTGTAGTCCAGCTGTCTGGGACAGGGGATGGTAGTGTAGTCTAGCTGTCTGGGACAGGGGCCGGTAGGGGACTGGGATGGTAGTGTAGTCTAGCTGTCTGGGACAGGGAGTGGTAGTGTAGTCTAGCTGTCTGGGACAGGGAGTGGTAGTGTAGCCTAGCTGTCTGGGACAGGGTGTGGTAGTGTAGTCCAGCTGTCTGGGACAGGGGTTGGTAGTGTAGTCTAGCTGTCTGGGACAGAGGATGGTAGTGTAGTCTAGCTGTCTGGGACAGGGTGTGGTAGTGTAGTCTAGCTGTCTGGGACAGGGGGTGGTAGTGTAGTCTAACTGTCTGGGACAGGAATGGTAGTGTAGTCTAGCTGTCTGGGACAGGGGGTGGTAGTGTAGTCTAGCTGTCTGGGACAGGGGGAGGTAGTGTAGTCTAGCTGTCTGGGACAGGGGGTGGTGGTGTAGCCTAGCTGTCGGGGACAGGGGGTGGTAGTGTAGTCCAGCTGTCTGGGACAGGGGGTGGTAGTGTAGCCTAGCTGTCTGGGACAGGGAATGGTAGTGTAGTGTAGCTGTCTGGGACAGGGAGGGTAGTGTAGTCCAGCTGTCTGGGACAAGGAATGGTAGTGTAGTCTAGCTGTCTTGGACAGGGAGTGGTAGTGTAGTCTAGCTGTCTGGGACAGGGGCTGGTAGTGTAGCCTAGCTGTCTGGGACAGGGTGTGGTAGTGTAGTCCAGCTGTCTGGGACAGGGGTTGGTAGTGTAGTCTAGCTGTCTGGGACAGAGGATGGTAGTGTAGTCTAGCTGTCTGGGACAGGGTGTGGTAGTGTAGTCTAGCTGTCTGGGACAGGGGGTGGTAGTGTTGCCTAGCTGTCTGGGACAGGGGGAGGTAGTGTAGTCTGGCTGTCTGGAACAGGGGGTGGTAGTGTAGCCTAGCTGTCTGGGACAGGGAATGGTAGTGTAGTGTAGCTGTCTGGGACAGGGAATGGTAGTGTAGTCCAGCTGTCTGGGACAAGGAATGGTAGTGTAGTGTAGCTGTCTGGGACAGGGGGGGTAGTGTAGTCCAGCTGTCTGGGACAGGGGTTGGTAGTGTAGTCTAGCTGTCTGGGACAGGGGGTGGTAGTGTAGTCTAGCTGTCTGGGACAGGGGGAGGTAGTGTAGTCTGGCTGTCTGGGACAGGGGGTGGTAGTGTAGCCTAGCTGTCTGGGACAGGGGTTGGTAGTGTAGTCTAGCTGTCTGGGAGAGAGGAAGGTAGTGTAGTCTAGCTGTCTGGGACAGGGTGTGGTAGTGTAGTCTAGCTGTCTGGGACAGGGGGTGGTAGTGTAATCTAGCTGTCTGGGACAGGAGTGGTAGTGTAATCTAGCTGTCGGGGACAGGGGGTGGTAGTGTAGTCCAGCTGTCTGGGACAGGGGGTGGTAATGTAGCCTAGCTGTCTGGGACAGGGAATGGTAGTGTAGTGTAGCTGTCTGGGACAGGGAATGGTAGTGTAGTCCAGCTGTCTGGGACAAGGAATGGTAGTGTAGTCTAGCTGTCTTGGACAGGGAGTGGTAGTGTAGTCTAGCTGTCTGGGACAGGGGATGGTAGTGTAGCCTAGCTGTCTGGGACAGGGTGTGGTAGTGTAGTCTAACTGTCTGGGACAGAGGTGGTAGTGTAGTCCAGCTGTCTGGGACAGGGAATGGTAGTGTAGCCTAGCTGTCGGGGACAGGGGTGGTAGTGGAGTCCAGCTGTCTCGGACAGTGGATGGTAGTGTAGTCTAGCTGTCTGGGACAGGGGGTGGTAGTGTAGCCTAGCTATCTGGGACAGGGGGTGGTAGTGTAGTCTAGCTGTCTGGGACAGGGGACGGTAGGGGACTGGGGATGGTAGTGTAGTCTAGCTGTCTGGGACAGGGGAGGGTAGTGTAGTCTAGCTGTCTGGGACAGGGGTGGGTAGTGGTCTAGCTGTCTGGGACAGGGGATGGTAGTGTAGTCTAGCTGTCTGGGACAGGGGATCGTAGTGTAGTCTAGCTGTCTGGGACAGGGGGTGGTAGTGTAGTCCAGCTGTCTGGGACAGGGAATGGTAGTGTAGCCTAGCTGTCGGGGACAGGGGTGGTAGTGTAGTCCAGCTGTCTCGGACAGTGGATGGTAGTGTAGTCTAGCTGTCTGGGACAGGGGGTGGTGGTGTAGCCTAGCTATCTGGGACAGGGGAGGGTAGTGTAGTCTAGCTGTCTGGGACAGGGGGAGGTAGTGTAGTCTAGCTGTCTGGGACAGGTAGTGTAGCCTAGCTGTCGGGGACAGGGGGTGGTAGTGTAGTCCAGCTGTCTGGGACAGGGGGTGGTAGTGTAGCCTAGCTGTCTGGGACAGGGAATGGTAGTGTAGTGTAGCTGTCTGGGACAGGGAGGGTAGTGTAGTCCAGCTGTCTGGGACAAGGAATGGTAGTGTAGTCTAGCTGTCTTGGACAGGGAGTGGTAGTGTAGTCTAGCTGTCTGGGACAGGGGCTGGTAGTGTAGCCTAGCTGTCTGGGACAGGGTGTGGTAGTGTAGTCCAGCTGTCTGGGACAGGGGTTGGTAGTGTAGTCTAGCTGTCTGGGACAGAGGATGGTAGTGTAGTCTAGCTGTCTGGGACAGGGGGTGGTAGTGTTGTCTAGCTGTCTGGGACAGGGGGAGGTAGTGTAGTCTGGCTGTCTGGAACAGGGGGTGGTAGTGTAGCCTAGCTGTCTGGGACAGGGAATGGTAGTGTAGTGTAGCTGTCTGGGACAGGGAATGGTAGTGTAGTCCAGCTGTCTGGGACAAGGAATGGTAGTGTAGTGTAGCTGTCTGGGACAGGGGGGGTAGTGTAGTCCAGCTGTCTGGGACAGGGGTTGGTAGTGTAGTCTAGCTGTCTGGGACAGGGGGGGGTAGTGTAGTCTAGCTGTCTGGGACAGGGGGAGGTAGTGTAGTCTGGCTGTCTGGGACAGGGGGTGGTAGTGTAGCCTAGCTGTCTGGGACAGGGGTTGGTAGTGTAGTCTAGCTGTCTGGGAGAGAGGAAGGTAGTGTAGTCTAGCTGTCTGGGACAGGGTGTGGTAGTGTAGTCTAGCTGTCTGGGACAGGGGGTGGTAGTGTAATCTAGCTGTCTGGGACAGGAGTGGTAGTGTAATCTAGCTGTCGGGGACAGGGGGTGGTAGTGTAGTCCAGCTGTCTGGGACAGGGGGTGGTAATGTAGCCTAGCTGTCTGGGACAGGGAATGGTAGTGTAGTGTAGCTGTCTGGGACAGGGAATGGTAGTGTAGTCCAGCTGTCTGGGACAAGGAATGGTAGTGTAGTCTAGCTGTCTTGGACAGGGAGTGGTAGTGTAGTCTAGCTGTCTGGGACAGGGGATGGTAGTGTAGCCTAGCTGTCTGGGACAGGGTGTGGTAGTGTAGTCTAACTGTCTGGGACAGAGGTGGTAGTGTAGTCTAGCTGTCTGGGACAGAGGAGGGTAGTGTAGTCTAGCTGTCTGGGACAGGGTGTGGTAGTGTAGTCTAGCTGTCTGGGACAGGGGGTGGTAGTGTAGTCCAGCTGTCTGGGACAGGGAATGGTAGTGTAGCCTAGCTGTCGGGGACAGGGGTGGTAGTGGAGTCCAGCTGTCTCGGACAGTGGATGGTAGTGTAGTCTAGCTGTCTGGGACAGGGGGTGGTAGTGTAGCCTAGCTATCTGGGACAGGGGGTGGTAGTGTAGTCTAGCTGTCTGGGACAGGGGACGGTAGGGGACTGGGGATGGTAGTGTAGTCTAGCTGTCTGGGACAGGGGAGGGTAGTGTAGTCTAGCTGTCTGGGACAGGGGTGGGTAGTGGTCTAGCTGTCTGGGACAGGGGATGGTAGTGTAGTCTAGCTGTCTGGGACAGGGGATCGTAGTGTAGTCTAGCTGTCTGGGACAGGGGGTGGTAGTGTAGTCCAGCTGTCTGGGACAGGGAATGGTAGTGTAGCCTAGCTGTCGGGGACAGGGGTGGTAGTGTAGTCCAGCTGTCTCGGACAGTGGATGGTAGTGTAGTCTAGCTGTCTGGGACAGGGGGTGGTGGTGTAGCCTAGCTATCTGGGACAGGGGAGGGTAGTGTAGTCTAGCTGTCTGGGACAGGGGGAGGTAGTGTAGTCTAGCTGTCTGGGACAGGTAGTGTAGCCTAGCTGTCGGGGACAGGGGGTGGTAGTGTAGTCCAGCTGTCTGGGACAGGGGGTGGTAGTGTAGCCTAGCTGTCTGGGACAGGGAATGGTAGTGTAGTGTAGCTGTCTGGGACAGGGAGGGTAGTGTAGTCCAGCTGTCTGGGACAAGGAATGGTAGTGTAGTCTAGCTGTCTTGGACAGGGAGTGGTAGTGTAGTCTAGCTGTCTGGGACAGGGGCTGGTAGTGTAGCCTAGCTGTCTGGGACAGGGTGTGGTAGTGTAGTCCAGCTGTCTGGGACAGGGGTTGGTAGTGTAGTCTAGCTGTCTGGGACAGAGGATGGTAGTGTAGTCTAGCTGTCTGGGACAGGGTGTGGTAGTGTAGTCTAGCTGTCTGGGACAGGGGGTGGTAGTGTTGTCTAGCTGTCTGGGACAGGGGGAGGTAGTGTAGTCTGGCTGTCTGGAACAGGGGGTGGTAGTGTAGCCTAGCTGTCTGGGACAGGGAATGGTAGTGTAGTGTAGCTGTCTGGGACAGGGAATGGTAGTGTAGTCCAGCTGTCTGGGACAAGGAATGGTAGTGTAGTGTAGCTGTCTGGGACAGGGGGGGTAGTGTAGTCCAGCTGTCTGGGACAGGGGTTGGTAGTGTAGTCTAGCTGTCTGGGACAGGGGGTGGTAGTGTAGTCTAGCTGTCTGGGACAGGGGGAGGTAGTGTAGTCTGGCTGTCTGGGACAGGGGGTGGTAGTGTAGCCTAGCTGTCTGGGACAGGGGTTGGTAGTGTAGTCTAGCTGTCTGGGAGAGAGGAAGGTAGTGTAGTCTAGCTGTCTGGGACAGGGTGTGGTAGTGTAGTCTAGCTGTCTGGGACAGGGGGTGGTAGTGTAATCTAGCTGTCTGGGACAGGAGTGGTAGTGTAATCTAGCTGTCGGGGACAGGGGGTGGTAGTGTAGTCCAGCTGTCTGGGACAGGGGGTGGTAATGTAGCCTAGCTGTCTGGGACAGGGAATGGTAGTGTAGTGTAGCTGTCTGGGACAGGGAATGGTAGTGTAGTCCAGCTGTCTGGGACAAGGAATGGTAGTGTAGTCTAGCTGTCTTGGACAGGGAGTGGTAGTGTAGTCTAGCTGTCTGGGACAGGGGATGGTAGTGTAGCCTAGCTGTCTGGGACAGGGTGTGGTAGTGTAGTCTAACTGTCTGGGACAGAGGTGGTAGTGTAGTCTAGCTGTCTGGGACAGAGGAGGGTAGTGTAGTCTAGCTGTCTGGGACAGGGTGTGGTAGTGTAGTCTAGCTGTCTGGGACAGGGGGTGGTAGTGTAGTCCAGCTGTCTGGGACAGGGAATGGTAGTGTAGCCTAGCTGTCGGGGACAGGGGTGGTAGTGGAGTCCAGCTGTCTCGGACAGTGGATGGTAGTGTAGTCTAGCTGTCTGGGACAGGGGGTGGTAGTGTAGCCTAGCTATCTGGGACAGGGGGTGGTAGTGTAGTCTAGCTGTCTGGGACAGGGGACGGTAGGGGACTGGGGATGGTAGTGTAGTCTAGCTGTCTGGGACAGGGGAGGGTAGTGTAGTCTAGCTGTCTGGGACAGGGGTGGGTAGTGGTCTAGCTGTCTGGGACAGGGGATGGTAGTGTAGTCTAGCTGTCTGGGACAGGGGGTGGTAGTGTAATCTAGCTGTCTGGGACAGGAGTGGTAGTGTAATCTAGCTGTCGGGGACAGGGGGTGGTAGTGTAGTCCAGCTGTCTGGGACAGGGGGTGGTAATGTAGCCTAGCTGTCTGGGACAGGGAATGGTAGTGTAGTGTAGCTGTCTGGGACAGGGAATGGTAGTGTAGTCCAGCTGTCTGGGACAAGGAATGGTAGTGTAGTCTAGCTGTCTTGGACAGGGAGTGGTAGTGTAGTCTAGCTGTCTGGGACAGGGGATGGTAGTGTAGCCTAGCTGTCTGGGACAGGGTGTGGTAGTGTAGTCTAACTGTCTGGGACAGAGGTGGTAGTGTAGTCTAGCTGTCTGGGACAGAGGAGGGTAGTGTAGTCTAGCTGTCTGGGACAGGGTGTGGTAGTGTAGTCTAGCTGTCTGGGACAGGGGGTGGTAGTGTAGTCCAGCTGTCTGGGACAGGGAATGGTAGTGTAGCCTAGCTGTCGGGGACAGGGGTGGTAGTGGAGTCCAGCTGTCTCGGACAGTGGATGGTAGTGTAGTCTAGCTGTCTGGGACAGGGGGTGGTAGTGTAGCCTAGCTATCTGGGACAGGGGGTGGTAGTGTAGTCTAGCTGTCTGGGACAGGGGACGGTAGGGGACTGGGGATGGTAGTGTAGTCTAGCTGTCTGGGACAGGGTAGGGTAGTGTAGTCTAGCTGTCTGGGACAGGGGTGGGTAGTGGTCTAGCTGTCTGGGACAGGGGATGGTAGTGTAGTCTAGCTGTCTGGGACAGGGGATCGTAGTGTAGTCTAGCTGTCTGGGACAGGGGGTGGTAGTGTAGTCC
Source organism: Salmo salar (assembly GCF_965601325.2). NCBI lineage: Eukaryota > Metazoa > Chordata > Actinopteri > Salmoniformes > Salmonidae > Salmo > Salmo salar. Next base: position 40,010,383 of record NC_138301.1, on the reverse strand, counting down.
AGCTGTCTGGGACAGGGAATGGTAGTGTAGCCTAGCTGTCGGGGACAGGGGTGGTAGTGTAGTCCAGCTGTCTCGGACAGTGGATGGTAGTGTAGTCTAGCTGTCTGGGACAGGGGGTGGTGGTGTAGCCTAGCTATCTGGGACAGGGGAGGGTAGTGTAGTCTAGCTGTCTGGGACAGGGGGAGGTAGTGTAGTCTAGCTGTCTGGGACAGGTAGTGTAGCCTAGCTGTCGGGGACAGGGGGTGGTAGTGTAGTCCAGCTGTCTGGGACAGGGGGTGGTAGTGTAGCCTAGCTGTCTGGGACAGGGAATGGTAGTGTAGTGTAGCTGTCTGGGACAGGGAGGGTAGTGTAGTCCAGCTGTCTGGGACAAGGAATGGTAGTGTAGTCTAGCTGTCTTGGACAGGGAGTGGTAGTGTAGTCTAGCTGTCTGGGACAGGGGCTGGTAGTGTAGCCTAGCTGTCTGGGACAGGGTGTGGTAGTGTAGTCCAGCTGTCTGGGACAGGGGTTGGTAGTGTAGTCTAGCTGTCTGGGACAGAGGATGGTAGTGTAGTCTAGCTGTCTGGGACAGGGTGTGGTAGTGTAGTCTAGCTGTCTGGGACAGGGGGTGGTAGTGTTGTCTAGCTGTCTGGGACAGGGGGAGGTAGTGTAGTCTGGCTGTCTGGAACAGGGGGTGGTAGTGTAGCCTAGCTGTCTGGGACAGGGAATGGTAGTGTAGTGTAGCTGTCTGGGACAGGGAATGGTAGTGTAGTCCAGCTGTCTGGGACAAGGAATGGTAGTGTAGTGTAGCTGTCTGGGACAGGGGGGGTAGTGTAGTCCAGCTGTCTGGGACAGGGGTTGGTAGTGTAGTCTAGCTGTCTGGGACAGGGGGAGGTAGTGTAGTCTGGCTGTCTGGGACAGGGGGTGGTAGTGTAGCCTAGCTGTCTGGGACAGGGGTTGGTAGTGTAGTCTAGCTGTCTGGGAGAGAGGAAGGTAGTGTAGTCTAGCTGTCTGGGACAGGGTGTGGTAGTGTAGTCTAGCTGTCTGGGACAGGGGGTGGTAGTGTAATCTAGCTGTCTGGGACAGGAGTGGTAGTGTAATCTAGCTGTCGGGGACAGGGGGTGGTAGTGTAGTCCAGCTGTCTGGGACAGGGGGTGGTAATGTAGCCTAGCTGTCTGGGACAGGGAATGGTAGTGTAGTGTAGCTGTCTGGGACAGGGAATGGTAGTGTAGTCCAGCTGTCTGGGACAAGGAATGGTAGTGTAGTCTAGCTGTCTTGGACAGGGAGTGGTAGTGTAGTCTAGCTGTCTGGGACAGGGGATGGTAGTGTAGTCTAGCTGTCTGGGACAGGGGGTGGTAGTGTAGTCCAGCTGTCTGGGACAGGGAATGGTAGTGTAGCCTAGCTGTCGGGGACAGGGGTGGTAGTGTAGTCCAGCTGTCTCGGACAGTGGATGGTAGTGTAGTCTAGCTGTCTGGGACAGGGGTTGGTGGTGTAGCCTAGCTATCTGGGACAGGGGAGGGTAGTGTAGTCTAGCTGTCTGGGACAGGGGGTGGTAGTGTAGCCTAGCTATCTGGGACAGGGGGTGGTAGTGTAGTCTAGCTGTCTGGGACAGGGAACGGTAGGGGACTGGGGATGGTAGTGTAGTCTAGCTGTCTGGGACAGGGGAGGGTAGTGTAGTCTAGCTGTCTGGGACAGGGGTGGGTAGTGGTCTAGCTGTCTGGGACAGGGGATGGTAGTGTAGTCTAGCTGTCTGGGACAGGGGTCGTAGTGTAGTCTAGCTGTCTGGGACAGGGGATGGTAGTGTAGTCCAGCTGTCTGGGACAGGGGATGGTAGTGTAGCCTAGCTGTCGGGGACAGGGGTGGTAGTGTAGTCCAGCTGTCTCGGACAGTGGATGGTAGTGTAGTCTAGCTGTCTGGGACAGGAGGTGGTGGTGTAGCCTAGATATCTGGGACAGGGGAGGGTAGTGTAGTCTAGCTGTCTGGGACAGGGGTGGTAGTGTAGCCTAGCTATCTAGGACAGGGGAAGGTAGTGTAGTCTAGCTGTCTGGGACAGGGGACGGTAGGGGACAGGGGGAGGTAGTGTAGTCTAGCTGTCTGGGACAGGGGGGGTAGTGTAGTCTAGCTGTCTGGGACAGGGGTTGGTAGTGTAGCCTAGCTGTCTGGAACAGGGTGTGGTAGTGTAGTCTAGCTGTCTGGAACAGGGTGTGGTAGTGTAGACTAGCTGTCTGGAACAGGGTGTGGTAGTGTAGTCTAGCTGTCTGGGACAGGGGATGGTAGTGTAGTCTAGCTGTCTGGGACAGGGGGAGGTAGTGTAGTCTACCTGTCTGGGACAGGGGGAGGTAGTGTAGTCTACCTGTCTGGGACAGGGGGTGGTAGTGTAGTCTAGCTGTCTGGGACAGGGGTTGGTAGTGTAGCCTAGCTGTCGGGGACAGGGGTGGTAGTGGAGTCCAGCTGTCTCGGACAGTGGATGGTAGTGTAGTCTAGCTGTCTGGGACAGGGGGTGGTAGTGTAGCCTAGCTATCTGGGACAGGGCGTGGTAGTGTAGTCTAGCTGTCTGGGACAGGGGACGGTAGGGGACTGGGGATGGTAGTGTAGTCTAGCTGTCTGGGACAGGGGTGGGTAGTGGTCTAGCTGTCTGGGAAAGGGGATGGTAGTGTAGTCTAGCTGTCTGGGACAGGGGTTCGTAGTGTAGTCTAGCTGTCTGGGACAGGGGGTGGTAGTGTAGTCCAGCTGTCTGGGACAAGGCATGGTAGTGTAGCCTAGCTGTCGGGGACAGGGGTGGTAGTGTAGTCCAGCTGTCTCGGACAGTGGATGGTAGTGTAGTCTAGCTGTCTGGGACAGGGGGTGGTGGTGTAGCCTAGCTATCTGGGACAGGGGAAGGTAGTGTAGTCTAGCTGTCTGGGACAGGGGTGGTAGTGTAGCCTAGCTATCTAGGACAGGGGAAGGTAGTGTAGTCTAGCTGTCTGGGACAGGGGACGGTAGGGGACAGGGGATGGTAGTGTAGTCTAGCTGTCTGGGACAGGGGGGGTAGTGTAGTCTAGCTGTCTGGGACAGGGGTTGGTAGTGTAGCCTAGCTGTCTGGAACAGGGTGTGGTAGTGTAGTCTAGCTGTCTGGAACAGGGTGTGGTAGTGTAGACTAGCTGTCTGGAACAGGGTGTGGTAGTGTAGTCTAGCTGTCTGGGACAGGGGGGGTAGTGTAGTCTAGCTGTCTGGGACAGGGGGAGGTAGTGTAGTCTACCTGTCTGGGACAGGGGGAGGTAGTGTAGTCTACCTGTCTGGGACAGGGGGTGGTAGTGTAGCCTAGCTGTCTGGGACAGGGGATGGTAGTGTAGCCTAGCTATCTGGGACAGGGGAAGGTAGTGTAGTCTAGCTGTCTGGGACAGGGGATGGTAGTGTAGTCTAGCTGTCTGGGACAGGGGGTGGTAGTGTAGTCTAGCTGTCTGGGACAGGGGACGGTAGGGGACTGGGATGGTAGTGTAGTCTAGCTGTCTGGGACAGGGAGTGGTAGTGTAGTCTAGCTGTCTGGGACAGGGAGTGGTAGTGTAGCCTAGCTGTCTGGGACAGGGTGTGGTAGTGTAGTCCAGCTGTCTGGGACAGGGGTTGGTAGTGTAGTCTAGCTGTCTGGGACAGAGGATGGTAGTGTAGTCTAGCTGTCTGGGACAGGGTGTGGTAGTGTAGTCTAGCTGTCTGGGACAGGGGGTGGTAGTGTAGTCTAACTGTCTGGGACAGGAATGGTAGTGTAGTCTAGCTGTCTGGGACAGGGGGTGGTAGTGTAGTCTAGCTGTCTGGGACAGGGGGAGGTAGTGTAGTCTAGCTGTCTGGGACAGGGGGTGGTAGTGTAGCCTAGCTGTCGGGGACAGGGGGTGGTAGTGTAGTCCAGCTGTCTGGGACAGGGGGTGGTAGTGTAGCCTAGCTGTCTGGGACAGGGAATGGTAGTGTAGTGTAGCTGTCTGGGACAGGGAATGGTAGTGTAGTCCAGCTGTCTGGGACAAGGAATGGTAGTGTAGTCTAGCTGTCTTGGACAGGGAGTGGTAGTGTAGTCTAGCTGTCTGGGACAGGGTATGGTAGTGTAGCCTAGCTGTCTGGGACAGGGTGTTGTAGTGTAGTCCAGCTGTCTGGGACAGGGGTTGGTAGTGTAGTCTATCTGTCTGGGACAGAGGATGGTAGTGTAGTCTAGCTGTCTGGGACAGGGTGTGGTAGTGTAGTCTAGCTGTCTGGGACAGGGGGTGGTAGTGTTGTCTAGCTGTCTGGGACAGGGGGAGGTAGTGTAGTCTGGCTGTCTGGAACAGGGGGTGGTAGTGTAGCCTAGCTGTCTGGGACAGGGAATGGTAGTGTAGTGTAGCTGTCTGGGACAGGGAATGGTAGTGTAGTCCAGCTGTCTGGGACAAGGAATGGTAGTGTAGTGTAGCTGTCTGGGACAGGGGGGGTAGTGTAGTCCAGCTGTCTGGGACAGGGGTTGGTAGTGTAGTCTAGCTGTCTGGGACAGGGGGTGGTAGTGTAGCCTAGCTGTCTGGGACAGGGGTTGGTAGTGTAGTCTAGCTGTCTGGGAGAGAGGAAGGTAGTGTAGTCTAGCTGTCTGGGACAGGGTGTGGTAGTGTAGTCTAGCTGTCTGGGACAGGGGGTGGTAGTGTAATCTAGCTGTCTGGGACAGGAGTGGTAGTGTAGTCTAGCTGTCTGGGACAGGGGGTGGTAGTGTAGTCTAGCTGTCTGGGACAGGGGGAGGTAGTGTAGTCTAGCTGTCTGGGACAGGGGGGGGGGGGGTAGTGTAGCCTAGCTGTCGGGGACAGGGGGTGGTAGTGTAGTCCAGCTGTCTGGGACAGGGGGGGGTAATGTAGCCTAGCTGTCTGGGACAGGGAATGGTAGTGTAGTGTAGCTGTCTGGGACAGGGAATGGTAGTGTAGTCCAGCTGTCTGGGACAGGGGATGGTAGTGTAGTCTAGCTGTCTGGGACAGGGGACGGTAGGGGACTGGGATGGTAGTGTAGTCTAGCTGTCTGGGACAGGGAGTGGTAGTGTAGTCTAGCTGTCTGGGACACGGAGTGGTAGTGTAGCCTAGCTGTCTGGGACAGGGTGTGGTAGTGTAGTCCAGCTGTCTGGGACAGGGGTTGGTAGTGTAGTCTAGCTGTCTGGGACAGAGGATGGTAGTGTAGTCTAGCTGTCTGGGATAGGGTGTGGTAGTGTAGTCTAGCTGTCTGGGACAGGGGGTGGTAGTGTAGTCTAACTGTCTGGGACAGGAATGGTAGTGTAGTCTAGCTGTCTGGGACAGGGGGAGGTAGTGTAGTCTAGCTGTCTGGGACAGGGGGAGGTAGTGTAGTCTAGCTGTCTGGGACAGGGGGTGGTAGTGTAGCCTAGCTGTCGGGGACAGGGGGGGGGTAGTGTAGTCCAGCTGTCTGGGACAGGGGGTGGTAGTGTAGCCTAGCTGTCTGGGACAGGGAATGGTAGTGTAGTGTAGCTGTCTGGGACAGGGAGGGTAGTGTAGTCCAGCTGTCTGGGACAAGGAATGGTAGTGTAGTCTAGCTGTCTTGGACAGGGAGTGGTAGTGTAGTCTAGCTGTCTGGGACAGGGGCTGGTAGTGTAGCCTAGCTGTCTGGGACAGGGTGTGGTAGTGTAGTCCAGCTGTCTGGGACAGGGGTTGGTAGTGTAGTCTAGCTGTCTGGGACAGAGGATGGTAGTGTAGTCTAGCTGTCTGGGACAGGGTGTGGTAGTGTAGTCTAGCTGTCTGGGACAGGGGGTGGTAGTGTTGTCTAGCTGTATGGGACAGGGGGAGGTAGTGTAGTCTGGCTGTCTGGAACAGGGGGTGGTAGTGTAGCCTAGCTGTCTGGGACAGGGAATGGTAGTGTAGTGTAGCTGTCTGGGACAGGGAATGGTAGTGTAGTCCAGCTGTCTGGGACAAGGAATGGTAGTGTAGTGTAGCTGTCTGGGACAGGGGGGGTAGTGTAGTCCAGCTGTCTGGGACAGGGGTTGGTAGTGTAGTCTAGCTGTCTGGGACAGGGGGTGGTAGTGTAGTCTAGCTGTCTGGGACAGGGGGAGGTAGTGTAGTCTGGCTGTCTGGGACAGGGGGTGGTAGTGTAGCCTAGCTGTCTGGGACAGGGGTTGGTAGTGTAGTCTAGCTGTCTGGGAGAGAGGAAGGTAGTGTAGTCTAGCTGTCTGGGACAGGGTGTGGTAGTGTAGTCTAGCTGTCTGGGACAGGGGGTGGTAGTGTAATCTAGCTGTCTGGGACAGGAGTGGTAGTGTAGTCTAGCTGTCTGGGACAGGGGGTGGTAGTGTAGTCTAGCTGTCTGGGACAGGGGGAGGTAGTGTAGTCTAGCTGTCTGGGACAGGGGGGGGGGGTGGTGTAGCCTAGCTGTCGGGGACAGGGGGTGGTAGTGTAGTCCAGCTGTCTGGGACAGGGGGTGGTAATGTAGCCTAGCTGTCTGGGACAGGGAATGGTAGTGTAGTGTAGCTGTCTGGGACAGGGATGGTAGTGTAGTCCAGCTGTCTGGGACAAGGAATGGTAGTGTAGTCTAGCTGTCTTGGACAGGGAGTGGTAGTGTAGTCTAGCTGTCTGGGACAGGGGATGGTAGTGTAGCCTAGCTGTCTGGGACAGGGTGTGGTAGTGTAGTCCAGCTGTCTGGGACAGAGGTGGTAGTGTAGTCTAGCTGTCTGGGACAGAGGAGGGTAGTGTAGTCTAGCTGTCTGGGACAGGGTGTGGTAGTGTAGTCTAGCTGTCTGGGACAGGGGGTGGTAGTGTAGTCTAGCTGTCTGGGACAGGGGGAGGTAGTGTAGTCTGGCTGTCTGGGACAGGGGGTGGTAGTGTAGCCTAGCTGTCTGGGACAGGGAATGGTAGTGTAGTGTAGCTGTCTGGGACAGGGAATGGTAGTGTAGTCCAGCTGTCTGGGACAAGGCATGGTAGTGTAGTGTAGCTGTCTGGGACAGGGGGTGGTAGTGTAGTCCAGCTGTCTGGGACAAGGGTTGGTAGTGTAGTCTAGCTGTCTGGGACAGGGGGTGGTAGTGTAGTCTAGCTGTCTGGGACAGGGGGAGGTAGTGTAGTCTGGCTGTCTGGGACAGGGGGTGGTAGTGTAGCCTAGCTGTCTGGGACAGGGAATGGTAGTGTAGTGTAGCTGTCTGGGACAGGGAATGGTAGTGTAGTCCAGCTGTCTGGGACAAGGAATGGTAGTGTAGTGTAGCTGTCTGGGACAGGGGGTGGTAGTGTAGTCCAGCTGTCTGGGACAGGGGTTGGTAGTGTAGTCTAGCTGTCTGGGACAGGGATGGTAGTGTAGCCTAGCTATCTGGGACAGGGAGAGATAGTGTAGTCTAGCTGTCTGGGACAGGGGTTGGTAGTGTAGCCTAGCTATCCAGGACAGGGAAAGGTAGTGTAGTCTAGCTGTCTGGGACAGGGGGGGTAGTGTAGTCTAGCTGTCTGGGACAGGGGTTAGTAGTGTAGCCTAGCTATCTGGGACAGGGTAAGGTAGTGTAGTCTAGCTGTCTGGGACAGGGGGGGTAGTGTAGTCTAGCTGTCTGGGACAGGGGTTGGTAGTGTAGCCTAGCTATCTGGGACAGGGAATGGTAGTGTAGTGTAGCTGTCTGGGACAGGGATTGGTAGTGTAGTCCAGCTGTCTGGGACAAGGCATGGTAGTGTAGCTGTCTGGGACAGGGGGTGGTAGTGTAGTCCAGCTGTCTGGGACAAGGGGTGGTAGTGTAGTCTAGCTGTCTGGGACAGGGGGTGGTAGTGTAGTCTGGCTGTCTGGGACAGGGGGAGGTAGTGTAGTCTGGCTGTCTGGGACAGGGGGTGGTAGTGTAGCCTAGCGGCCTGGAACAGGGAATGGTAGTGTAGTGTAGCTGTCTGGGACAGGGAATGGTAGTGTAGTCCAGCTGTCTGGGACAAGGAATGGTAGTGTAGTGTAGCTGTCTGGGACAGGGGGTGGTAGTGTAGTCCAGCTGTCTGGGACAGGGGTTGGTAGTGTAGTCTAGCTGTCTGGGACAGGGATGGTAGTGTAGCCTAGCTATCTGGGACAGGGGAAGATAGTGTAGTCTAGCTGTCTGGGACAGGGGTTGGTAGTGTAGCCTAGCTATCCGGGACAGGGAAAGGTAGTGTAGTCTAGCTGTCTGGGACAGGGGGGGTAGTGTAGTCTAGCTGTCTGGGACAGGGGTTAGTAGTGTAGCCTAGCTATCTGGGACAGGGTAAGGTAGTGTAGTCTAGCTGTCTGGGACAGGGGGGGTAGTGTAGTCTAGCTGTCTGGGACAGGGGGTGGTAGTGTTGTCTAGCTGTATGGGACAGGGGGAGGTAGTGTAGTCTGGCTGTCTGGAACAAGGGGTGGTAGTGTAGCCTAGCTGTCTGGGACAGGGAATGGTAGTGTAGTGTAGCTGTCTGGGACAGGGAATGGTAGTGTAGTCCAGCTGTCTGGGACAAGGAATGGTAGTGTAGTGTAGCTGTCTGGGACAGGGGGGGTAGTGTAGTCCAGCTGTCTGGGACAGGGGTTGGTAGTGTAGTCTAGCTGTCTGGGACAGGGGGGGGTAGTGTAGTCTAGCTGTCTGGGACAGGGGGAGGTAGTGTAGTCTGGCTGTCTGGGACAGGGGGTGGTAGTGTAGCCTAGCTGTCTGGGACAGGGGTTGGTAGTGTAGTCTAGCTGTCTGGGAGAGAGGAAGGTAGTGTAGTCTAGCTGTCTGGGACAGGGTGTGGTAGTGTAGTCTAGCTGTCTGGGACAGGGGGTGGTAGTGTAATCTAGCTGTCTGGGACAGGAGTGGTAGTGTAGTCTAGCTGTCTGGGACAGGGGGTGGTAGTGTAGTCTAGCTGTCTGGGACAGGGGGAGGTAGTGTAGTCTAGCTGTCTGGGACAGGGGGGGGGGGGTGGTGTAGCCTAGCTGTCGGGGACAGGGGGTGGTAGTGTAGTCCAGCTGTCTGGGACAGGGGGTGGTAATGTAGCCTAGCTGTCTGGGACAGGGAATGGTAGTGTAGTGTAGCTGTCTGGGACAGGGAATGGTAGTGTAGTCCAGCTGTCTGGGACAAGGAATGGTAGTGTAGTCTAGCTGTCTTGGACAGGGAGTGGTAGTGTAGTCTAGCTGTCTGGGACAGGGGATGGTAGTGTAGCCTAGCTGTCTGGGACAGGGTGTGGTAGTGTAGTCCAGCTGTCTGGGACAGAGGTGGTAGTGTAGTCTAGCTGTCTGGGACAGAGGAGGGTAGTGTAGTCTAGCTGTCTGGGACAGGGTGTGGTAGTGTAGTCTAGCTGTCTGGGACAGGGGGTGGTAGTGTAGTCTAGCTGTCTGGGACAGGGGGAGGTAGTGTAGTCTGGCTGTCTGGGACAGGGGGTGGTAGTGTAGCCTAGCTGTCTGGGACAGGGAATGGTAGTGTAGTGTAGCTGTCTGGGACAGGGATGGTAGTGTAGTCCAGCTGTCTGGGACAAGGCATGGTAGTGTAGTGTAGCTGTCTGGGACAGGGGGTGGTAGTGTAGTCCAGCTGTCTGGGACAAGGGTTGGTAGTGTAGTCTAGCTGTCTGGGACAGGGGGTGGTAGTGTAGTCTAGCTGTCTGGGACAGGGGGAGGTAGTGTAGTCTGGCTGTCTGGGACAGGGGGTGGTAGTGTAGCCTAGCTGTCTGGGACAGGGAATGGTAGTGTAGTGTAGCTGTCTGGGACAGGGAATGGTAGTGTAGTCCAGCTGTCTGGGACAAGGAATGGTAGTGTAGTGTAGCTGTCTGGGACAGGGGGTGGTAGTGTAGTCCAGCTGTCTGGGACAGGGGTTGGTAGTGTAGTCTAGCTGTCTGGGACAGGGATGGTAGTGTAGCCTAGCTATCTGGGACAGGGGAAGATAGTGTAGTCTAGCTGTCTGGGACAGGGGTTGGTAGTGTAGCCTAGCTATCCGGGACAGGGAAAGGTAGTGTAGTCTAGCTGTCTGGGACAGGGGGGGTAGTGTAGTCTAGCTGTCTGGGACAGGGGTTAGTAGTGTAGCCTAGCTATCTGGGACAGGGTAAGGTAGTGTAGTCTAGCTGTCTGGGACAGGGGGGGTAGTGTAGTCTAGCTGTCTGGGACAGGGGTTGGTAGTGTAGCCTAGCTATCTGGGACAGGGAATGGTAGTGTAGTGTAGCTGTCTGGGACAGGGAATGGTAGTGTAGTCCAGCTGTCTGGGACAAGGCATGGTAGTGTAGCTGTCTGGGACAGGGGGTGGTAGTGTAGTCCAGCTGTCTGGGACAAGGGGTGGTAGTGTAGTCTAGCTGTCTGGGACAGGGGGTGGTAGTGTAGTCTGGCTGTCTGGGACAGGGGGAGGTAGTGTAGTCTGGCTGTCTGGGACAGGGGGTGGTAGTGTAGCCTAGCGGCCTGGAACAGGGAATGGTAGTGTAGTGTAGCTGTCTGGGACAGGGAATGGTAGTGTAGTCCAGCTGTCTGGGACAAGGAATGGTAGTGTAGTGTAGCTGTCTGGGACAGGGGGTGGTAGTGTAGTCCAGCTGTCTGGGACAGGGGTTGGTAGTGTAGTCTAGCTGTCTGGGACAGGGATGGTAGTGTAGCCTAGCTATCTGGGACAGGGGAAGATAGTGTAGTCTAGCTGTCTGGGACAGGGGTTGGTAGTGTAGCCTAGCTATCCGGGACAGGGAAAGGTAGTGTAGTCTAGCTGTCTGGGACAGGGGGGGTAGTGTAGTCTAGCTGTCTGGGACAGGGGTTAGTAGTGTAGCCTAGCTATCTGGGACAGGGTAAGGTAGTGTAGTCTAGCTGTCTGGGACAGGGGGGGTAGTGTAGTCTAGCTGTCTGGGACAGGGTAAGGTAGTGTAGTCTAGCTGTCTGGGACAGGGGACGGTAGGGGACTGGGGATGGTAGTGTAGTCTAACTGTCTGGGACAGGGGAGGGTAGTGTAGTTTAGCTGTCTGGGACAGGGGTGGGTAGTGTAGTCTAGCTGTCTGGGACAGGGGGTGGTAGTGTAGTCTAGCTGTCTGGGACAGGGTGTGGTAGTGTAGTCTAGCTGTCTGGGACAGGGGGTGGTAGTGTAGTCTAGCTGTCTGGGACAGGGGGTGGTAGTGTAGTCCAGCTGTCTGGGACAGGGGGTATCCTGAAATATTAAAATATTTATCCTCTGGTAGCGTGAGGCCCAGCATGGGTCGAACATCAAGAAGGATTCCTGCTGGGCCGGGGGACCTGTCACGGTATACACACACATGCGAGCGTGTGTGAATGAACGCACGCACACACAAAGTCACATATACAGATAAGCACACAACCAGGTACATGCAAAAGCACACACAGAGACACACACTAATAATCACCAACACACAACCACAGATGTAAGAAACACACACACACACACACACACTAATAATCACCAACATACAGACACAGATGTCAGAAACACACACACACACACGTCAGCAGCTGGCCTGGTAAGTCATGCTCTACCATCATAGAGACCTGTACGTCAGCAGCTGGCCTGGTAAGTCATGCTCTACCATCATAGATACCTGTACGTCAGCAGCTGGCCTGGTAAGTCGTGATCTAAGATCATAGATACCTGTACGTCAGCAGCTGGCCTGGTAAGTCATGCTCTACCATCATAGATACCTGTACGTCAGCAGCTGGCCTGGTAAGTCGTGATCTACCATCATAGATACCTGTACGTCAGCAGCTGGCCTGGTAAGTCATGCTCTACCATCATAGATACCTGTACGTCAGCAGCTGGCCTGGTAAGTCGTGATCTACCATCATAGATACCTGTACGTCAGCAGCTGGCCTGGTAAGTCATGCTCTACCATCATAGATACCTGTACGTCAGCAGCTGGCCTGGTAAGTCATGCTCTACCATCATAGAGACCTGTACGTCAGCAGCTGGCCTGGTAAGTCATGCTCTACCATCATAGAGACCTGTACGTCAGCAGCTGGCCTGGTAAGTCATGCTCTACCATCATAGATACCTGGACGTCAGCAGCTGGCCTGGTAAGTCGTGATCTACCATCATAGATACCTGTACGTCAGCAGCTGGCCTGGTAAGTCATGCTCTACCATCATAGATACCTGTACGTCAGCAGCTGGCCTGGTAAGTCATGCTCTACCATCATAGATACCTGTACGTCAGCAGCTGGCCTGGTAAGTCATGCTCTACCATCATAGATACCTGTACGTCAGCAGCTGGCCTGGTAAGTCATGGTCTACCATCATAGATACCTGTATGTCAGCAGCTGGCCTGGTAAGTCATGCTCTACCATCATAGATACCTGTATGTCAGCAGCTGGCCTGGTAAGTCATGCTCTACCATCATAGATACCTGTACGTCAGCAGCTGGCCTGGTAAGTCATGCTCTACCATCATAGATACCTGTACGTCAGCAGCTGGCCTGGTAAGTCATGCTCTACCATCATAGATACCTGTATGTCAGCAGCTGGCCTGGTAAGTCATGCTCTACCATCATAGATACCTGTACGTCAGCAGCTGGCCTGGTAAGTCATGCTCTACCATCATAGATACCTGTACGTCAGCAGCTGGCCTGGTAAGTCATGGAGGGAGGCAGGAAGACTAACAGTGTGTTTACTCAGTGACATCATCCCAGGGCTTGTATTAATAATTGAGCCACTTAGCATGCAGTGGTGCCGGGCGCAGCAGCGCTGTTGGTTTCACAGGTCATTACATTTACACTGTTGCCCTAATGTTCATTACAGCAGGCTGGGTCTCTCCCCCCTCTACTGCTTCACCTTCTTCTCTCTCACTTTCTGCACATTCTCTCTTTTTACTAATCGCTCACTCTCTATCCCTGTTCTTTTTACCCTCTCTTTCCATCACCCCCCTCTCTCCATGATTCTCTCTCTCTAATCAGGTGGTTGATCAGGGCAGTAAAATAAACATGTGAAGGTGCTTCCTCTCACGACTGGTGGTCTCAGAGGCTAGCCTCCCCACAGTGCCAGAAAGCACACACACACACACACACACACACACACACACACACACACACACACACACACACACACACACACACACACACACACACACACACACACACACACACACACACACACACACACACACCACACACACACACACACACACACACACACACACACACACACACACACACACACACACACACACTCTCTATTCATTCACACAAGAATGTTACTATCCTTGTAGGGACCAAACACTTGATTCCCACTCAAAATCCTATTTTCCCTAACCCCTAAACCTAACACTTAACCCTAACTCTAATTCTAACCCTAACCCTAATTCTAACCCTAACCCTTAACCCTAACCCCTAAACCTTAACCCTAACCCCTGACCCTAACCCCTAAACCTTGACCCTAACCCCTGACCCTAATTCTAACCCTAACCCTTAACCCTAATTCTAACCCTAACCCTAACCCCTGACCCTAATCCTAACCCCTAAACCAAGAATAGCCTTTTTCCTTGTGGGGACCGGCGAAATGTCCTCAAATGTTTCCTTGTTTTACTATCCTTGTGATGATTTCTGGTCCCCACAAGGATAGTAAAACCAAAACACACACACCCCACTGCTATCATCCACTGCGGCCGCGCCACACCAGCGCAATGCGCCAAACCCCGGGGGCGGCTTTAATGGAAGGACTGTGTGGGGGGGCACATTTAACATGCGCACACAGTGTAAACAAACAGCAGCTCTGTTCTCAGTGTGAGCCGTGCCACTCTGAGCCACAACAACAGCGAGGTCCCACAGGCCTCAGCCCTGAACGGATACCCCCATTGTTCCTTAATGGTGCTGATTACTTTCACCAAGATAGTCCTTAAGGATTACTGAAACACTTAATGAAAACAACAGAGGAAACATTGTGTTTAATTGGAATAGCAGGATGTAGGTACTGTATAGACTGCTGACTGCAGAGTCTAGGGAGAGAGAAATACATGGACAAACGCTTTCCAGCAAAACAACTTGTAGGAAAAGCCGTCATGGTTCAGATAAAAGCAGGTCTTTCTAAACAAGCTCCTTGTATGGAGAAGACCCCATCCAACTAAATATTTATTATCATCCAAGACTGGTAGCAAATCTCTCAGACATCCATTATGTCCATGTGCTGGACTGTGTTGCTGAATCCACTGTTCCCTTTGCCCAGCCCTGGTGTATGTCTCCCTGTGTGTGTGTGTTTCTGTTCCTATCCTAGGCTGGGTCTGTGTGTGTGTGTTTCTGTTCCTATCCTAGGCTGGGTCTGTTTGTTTCTGTTCCTATCCTAGGCTGGGTCTGTGTGTGTGTGTTTCTGTTCCTATCCTAGGCTGGGTCTGTTTGTTTCTGTTCCTATCCTAGGCTGGGTCTGTGTGTGTGTGTGTGTGTGTGTGTGTGTGTGTGTGTGTGTGTGTGTGTGTGTGTGTGTTTCTGTTCCTATCCTAGGCTGGGTCTGTGTGTGTGTGTTTCTGTTCCTATCCTAGGCTGGGTCTGTTTGTTTCTGTTCCTATCCTAGGCTGGGTCTGTGTGTGTGTGTTTCTGTTCCTATCCTAGGCTGGGTCTGTTTGTTTCTGTTCCTATCCTAGGCTGGGTCTGTGTGTGTGTGTTTCTGTTCCTATCCTAGGCTGGGTCTGTTTGTTTCTGTTCCTATCCTAGGCTGGGTCTGTGTGTGTGTGTTTCTGTTCCTATCCTAGGCTGGGTCTGTTTGTTTCTGTTCCTATCCTAGGCTGGGTCTGTGTGTGTGTGTTTCTGTTCCTATCCTAGGCTGGGTCTGTTTGTTTCTGTTCCTATCCTAGGCTGGGTCTGTGTGTGTGTGTTTCTGTTCCTATCCTAGGCTGGGTCTGTTTGTTTCTGTTCCTATCCTAGGCTGGGTCTGTGTGTGTGTGTGTGTGTGTGTGTGTGTGTGTGTGTGTGTGTGTGTGTGTGTGTGTGTGTGTGTGTGTGTTTCTGTTCCTATCCTAGGCTGGGTCTGTGTGTGTGTGTGTTTCTGTTCCTATCCTAGGCTGGGTCTGTGTGTGTGTGTGTGTGTGTGTGTGTGTGTGTGTGTGTGTGTGTGTGTGTGTGTGTGTGTGTGTGTGTGTGTGTGGGTGTGTGTGTGTGTGTGTTTCTGTTCCTATCCTAGGCTGGGTCTGTGTGTGTGTGTGTGTGTGTGTGTGTGTGTGTGTGTGTGTGTTGCTGTTCCTATCCTAGGCTGGGTCTATGTGTGTGTGTGTGTGTGTGTGTGTGTGTTTGTTTCTATTCCTATCCTAGGCTGGGTCTGTGTGTGTGTGTGTGTTGCTGTTCCTATCCTAGGCTGGGTCTGTGTGTGTGTGTGTGTGTGTGTGTGTGTGTGTATGTGTGTGTGTGTGTGTGTTTGTGTTTCTGTTCCTATCCTAGGCTGGGTCTGTGTGTGTGTGTGTGTGTTTCTGTTCCTATCCTAGGCTGGGTCTGTGTGTGTGTGTGTGTGTGTTGCTGTTCCTGTCCTATCCTAGGCTGGGTCTGTGTGTGTGTGTGTTGCTGTTCCTGTCCTATCCTAGGCTGGGTCTGTGTGTGTGTGTGTGTGTGTGTGTGTGTGTGTGTGTGTGTGTGTGTGTGTGTGTGTGTGTGTGTGGTGTGTGTGTGTTGCTGTTCCTATCCTAGGCTGGGTCACTGAGGCTCTGGAGAGCGTATCGGGACGCGTCTCACTAATTAATGTCGACACGACCATCGCTCCCGCCAGTCTAGGGACAAAGGTCACCACGCAATCACTGAGACGAGCAGGTAGCCAGCCGGCGTCTGTCCAGGGAGCTGAAAGACGCTCCACCCCCCTTCTGCTAGTATCTTCCCTCTCTCTCTCTGCCTCCTTCCTTCTCGAGCTTGTTCTTCACTTCTCTCAGGTAGTCTGTAAAGAGAACGCAAAAACACGCAAGACCACCCCTCCGACCCATTTTTAGCCTCTCTATCCCTCTATCTCCGTCCTCCTTCGTTTCTCTCCTCCCCTCCCCCACTCCTCTTCCCCGCTCCTTGTGAACTGAAACTGTTTCTTCTCTCAGCGCTCTGTCTGTCAGGGGAAACGGTCTCCACATCATTCATCCACTGAGGAGGGGAAGAATAGACCTGGAATAGAAAGGGAAATAAAGAGAGGAAGTGGAGGAAGAGGAAGGGCTCTTAACCAGAAGGACGAGGGTGTCTATAGGAAGCATGTGCTTCTGAGGCCTTTGAATAAGACGGGAGAACAAGAATAGTCTAAACAAACAGGGTCAATACCAGGGTTCAACTGTTTATATTTACCACTATCCATGTTATTGACAAACACTCCTGTTAGAAAGCTGCCATGAATGCCTCGTTGATTTTCTCTTTTCATGAAGAAATAAACTAAACGACCTTCCACTCAACAGCCTATACAGTGTGCTACACTTCAGACACCAGAAACCGGAAGACTGATTAGACAACAGTTAACCTGTCTGGGCTAGCGGGCAGTATTTTCACGGCCGGATAAAAAATGTACCCGATTTCAACTGGTTAGTACTCTTGCCCAGAAACGAGAATATGCATATAATTAGTCGATTTGGATTGAAAACACTCTAAAGTTTCTAAAACTGTTTGAATGGTGTCTGTGAGTATAACAGAACTCATATGGCAGGCCAAAACCTGAGAAGATTCCATACAGGAAGTGCCCTGTCTGACAATTTGTTGTCCTTCTGTTGCATCTCTATCGAAAATACAGCATCTGTGCAGTAACGTGACACTTTCTAAGGCTTCCATTGGCTCTCTAAAGCCGCCAGAAAGTGGAATGGGGTGTCTGCTGTCTCTGGGCAAAGTACAGCAGCAGAGTTTGTAAGTGGTCAGCCTGGGGACAGTGAGACTGAGATGCGCGTTCACGAGACTTCTCAATTTTTTTCTTTCAGCCTTTGAATGAATACAACATTGCCCGGTTGGAATATTATCGCTATTTTACGAGAAAAATAGCATAAAAATTGATTTTAAACAGCGTTTGACATGCTTCGAAGTACGGTAATGTAATATTTCGAAATGCGCTCGCGCGTTACCCTTCGGATAGTGACCTGAATGCACTAACAAAACGGAGGTATTTGGATATAACTATGGATTATTTGGAACCAAAACAACATTTGTTGTTGAAGTAGAAGTCCTGGGAGTGCATTCTGACGAAGAACAGCAAAGGTAATCCAATTTTTCTAATAGTAATTCTGAGTTTAGTGAGCCCCAAACTTGGTGGGTGTCAAATTAGCTAGCCTGTGATGGCCGAGCTATGTACTCACAATATTGCAAAATGTGCTTTCGCCGAAAAGCTATTTTAAAATCTGACATAGCGTTTGCATAAAGGAGTTCTGTATCTATAATTCTTAAAATAATTGTTATGTATTTTGTGAACGTTTATCATGAGTAATTTAGTAAATTCACCGGAAGTTTTCGGTGGGTATACTAGTTCTGAACATCACATGCTAATGTAAAAAGCTGGTTTTTGATATAAATATGAACTTGATTGAACAAAACATGCATGTATTGTATAACATAATGTCCTAGGAGTGTCATCTGATGAAGATCATCAAAGGTTAGTGCTGCATTTAGCTGTGGTTTTGGTTTTTGTGACATATATGCTTGCTTTGAAAATGGCTGTGTGATTATTTTTGGCAGGGTACTCTCCTGACATAATCTAATGTTTTGCTTTCGCTGTAAAGCCTTTTTGAAATCGGACAATGTGGTTAGATTAACGAGAGTCTTGTCTTTAAAATGGTGTAAAATAGTCATATTTTTGAGAAATTGAAGTTATAGCATTTTTTAGGTATTTCGCGCCACGTGATTCCACTGGCTGTTGACTAGGGTGGGACGCAAACGTCCCACCTAGCCCAGAGAGATTAAATAAATAAGACTGATTAGACAACAGTTAAATAAATAAAATTGATTAGAGAATAGTTAAATAAATAAGACTGATTAGAGAATAGTTAAATAAACAAGTCAAACAGGACCATCAACAGATGCCCCCTACAATACCCCCAACAAGTTCACTACTGTATATTGTGATGGAAGGGCGAGCATCATGCTGTATGTGTTTACATCCTTTTTTTTTACCCCCTTTGTCGTGATATCCAATTACGATCATGTCTCATCACTGCAACACCCTGACAGGCTTGAGAGAAACATGACCTGCCTAACTGCACTTCTTAACACCCGCCCAATTAACCCGGAAGCCAGCTGCACCAACATGTCAGAGGAAACACTGTTCAACTGACAACCAATGTCAGCCTGCAGGCACCCAGCCCGCCACAAGGAGTTGCTAGAGCACAATGAGCCAAGTAAAGATTTCTTAAGATACTCTTTGAAGAGGTAGGGTTTCAGGTGTTTTCAGAAGATGAGCAGGGACTCTGCTGTCCTAGCTTCAGGGGGAAGCTGGTTCCACCATTGGGGTGCCAGGACAGAGAAGACCTTCAATGGGGTTACTTAACCGTACTTCCATGTTCTCAGAAGGTCTGTCTGTGCTGAAGAAAGACATTGGTCATGGTCAAAACAAAGGGGCTGATCACAGAGCACAGGGTCTCTTCCATAGCAGCTCCAGCCCCACATCTGTCTATCTGTGTCTCTGTGTCGAGAGGAGCTCATCAACACCTCCTCAACAGGCCTGACTGAGCCTCCACAGACACAAACTAAAACCCTCGGCGCACACACACACACACACACACACACACACACACACACACACACACACACACACACACACACACACACACACACACACACACAAAGAGTAAGCTCTAGAAGCCACAGATCTAGGATCAGATCACTAATCTTAACCATACAAAAAAACTGACCTTAGATCAGCGTGTAGGGTTAACATCATCCTAGCCCCCCTCACACCAGTTTGTCCCCCCCTGTTCCTGAGAACCTTTCTCCCACCTCTTGTTCTGAGCCAGTCCAGTCCAATACTGCCCCAAAACCAAGTACCTCTAATCAGACCCATGGTACTACCATAGAAATATAATGAATAGAACGGGTGTCCCCATTCAAGTCAATGGTGGCATAATGCGTTGACTAGTGGCCCGTTCTATTCAGTCCATTTCTATGGTCACTACCCCCTCTGCTCAGTGTTACCATAGATACAGCAGGGTCAGACACAGAGTGAAGCACCAGAGAGAGCCCAGGGTGGGAAGAGAGAGGGACTGGGAATGGGTATGTTTCTAGTTCTCATAAGAGTGTAGTATGTATGGGACCAAATCACTACATGTGTGTTTGTCATACACTATAAATATCCAATATCTGTTTCTCCTGACACTATGTTAACTTGGTGGAGTGTTACTATTGATAACACCTGGATGTATGTACCGCAGGTATCTAAAACAAAAGCTAATGCCAACCTCAAACAGAGTCAGATTACAGTGAGAAAAGAGCTCTAAGACATTCCCATCGACCTCAGACAGTCAGATTACAGTGAGAAAAGAGCTCTAAGACATTCCCATCGACCTCAGACAATCAGATTACAGTGAGAAAAGAGCTCTAAGACATTCCCATCGACCTCAGACAATCAGATTACAGTGAGAAAAGAGCTCTAAGACATTCCCATCGACCTCAAACAGAGTCAGATTACAGTGAGAGAAGAGCTCTAACACATTCCCATCGACCAAAGACAGAGTCAGATTAGAGTGAGAAAAGAGCTCTAAAAGATTCCCATTGAACTCAGACAGATAATTGCGCTGATTATCCTTAGTGGTGGGAATGTGAGGATGGACTTTAAGCAGGTTATTACCTGACCACAGGGATCCTCTCAACTATCTCATCACGGAACATCTCCAGCCCAAACAGTCAAACAGTGTCAACCAAGTGACAATTTTGGCAGTAACAAAAAGCAGAATCACACTCAGATGAATTCCAATTCGCTGCCTGAAGTCACTGTTAAAAAAGACAACATCACCAAGACAACATCCACACTGGAGCTGACTGGCATGATGAGAAACAGGACTTTGGCAGAGTCAGCCATTTTCCATGACTGTGTTTGATGGAGTTGTTGAGTGTGTTTTCTGCCAGACCTGTGTGTGTGTGTGACTGTGTGAGTGATATACAGGCGTCTACAGAAAGGGAGTTTATTCAACGCTAGCTAGCGCACATCACTCTTCTTCTGACGGATTGGGGCTGACCCTGGAGAGAGAAGATGGGGAAGGGGGAAGGGTGAGGTGAGGGTGAGGCGAGCAGGTCTAGAGCATTTTTGGAAGGAGGGGAGAGTGTATGTGTGTGTGTGTGTGTGTGTGTGTGTGTGTGTGTGTGTGTGTGTGTGTGTGTGTGAGTGTGTGTGTGTGTGAGTGTGAGAGAGTGTGTGAGAGAGACAGAGAGAAGGTTTCTGATGTTTGTATGATGTTTTTTGTGTGTGTACTAGTTTTGCCTTTGAGTTTGTACTGTGTGTGTGTGTGTGTGTGTGTGTGTGTGTGTGTGTGTGTGTGTGTGTGTTTATGTGTGTGTGTGTGTGTGTGTGTGTGTGTGTGAGTGTGTGAGAGAGACAGAGAGAAGGTTTCTGATGTTTGTATGATGTTTTTTTGTGTGTGTACTAGTTTTGCCTTTGAGTTTGTACTGTGTGTGTTTATTGGGGAGGTGGGGGTTGTTTAGCGCTGCGGAGCGCTGTGAAGCGTCACGCTGCAGAGAGTGAGGGCGCGATGACAAATTCATCACTTAACCCCCTCATTCACTCAACTGACACAGTCTGGGAAACCCATTCCACATGGCCCAGCCACTTATACCCCTCCGACCCTCTCTCTACCCCCCTGGACTACCCTCCCCTCCCCCTCTCCAGGCTCCATCCAGTCTGTGTGCTGTGCGGCAGGCTAAATCCCCCTGTATAAGTAACCTGACTACTGCCCAGCACACTAAGTAGAGCTAGAGGGAAAATGAGGGAGAGAGAGAGAGAGAGGAAGGGAAAGAGAAAGCGAGAGAACGCGAAAAAACACCAGACTTAATCTCTATGCCGTTTTTTTGTGATGGTTATTTGTAATGTGACTAGGTTCACGCAAATTGTCCATCATACTGCTGGGGTGAGACGTCTGCATGTGGTCATCGTTTAGGAAAGGAAAAGAGAGAGGTGGAGTGCATGTGTGTGTGTTCAGGGTAGGGAGCCAAGACAAACTCCAAGAGGCTGGTGCCTGGAAGAGCTGACTTGGGGGTTATTTAACCAACACGGGGACACACGCAGGGCCTCAATGGCATGAACCAATCCTGAAGGTTCATACTAAAGAAGAACCAATACCTACACTATCCCCCATCAAACAGATGCACTATCAGTCATACATGCACTCTATAACATTGAGCCAACAATTCATTCCCAGGACATTGAGCCATCTCGCCACAACAATTCATTCCCAGGACATTGAGCCATCTCGCCACAGCAATTCATTCCCAGGACATTGAGCCATCTCGCCACAACAATTCATTCCCAGGACATTGAGCCATCTCGCCACAGCAATTCATTCCCAGGACATTGAGCCATCTCGCCACAACAATTCATTCCCAGGACATTGAGCCATCTCGCCACAGCAATTCATTCCCAGGACATTGAGCCATCTCGCCACAACAATTCATTCCCAGGACATTGAGCCATCTCGCCACAGCAATTCATTCCCAGGACATTGAGCCATCTCGCCACAACAATTCATTCCCAGGACATTGAGCCATCTCGCCACAGCAATTCATTCCCAGGACATTGAGCCATCTCGCCACAGCAATTCATTCCCAGGACATTGAGCCATCTCGCCACAGCAATTCATTCCCAGGACATTGAGCCATCTCGCCACAACAATTCATTCCCAGGACATTGAGCCATCTCGCCACAGCAATTCATTCCCAGGACATTGAGCCATCTCGCCACAGCAATTCATTCCCAGGACATTGAGCCATCTCGCCACAGCAATTCATTCCCAGGACATTGAGCCATCTCGCCACAGCAATTCATTCCCAGGACATTGAGCCATCTCGCCACAGCAATTAATTCCCAGGACATTGAGCCATCTACCCACAGCAATTCATTCCCAGGACATTGAGCTATCTCGCCACAGCAATTCATTCCCAGGACATTGAGCCATCTCGCCACAGCAATTCATTCCCAGGACATTGAGCCATCTCGCCACAGCAATTCATTCCCAGGACATTGAGCCATCTCGCCACAGCAATTCATTCCCAGGACATTGAGCCATCTCGCCACAGCAATTCATTCCCAGGACATTGAGCCATCTCGCCACAGCAATTCATTCCCAGGACATTGAGCCATCTCGCCACAACAATTCATTCCCAGGACATTGAGCCATCTCGCCACAGCAATTCATTCCCAGGACATTGAGCCATCTCGCCACAGCAATTCATTCCCAGGACATTGAGCCATCTCGCCACAACAATTCATTCCCAGGACATTGAGCCATCTCGCCACAGCAATTCATTCCCAGGACATTGAGCCATCTCGCCACAACAATTCATTCCCAGGACATTGAGCCATCTCGCCACAGCAATTCATTCCCAGGACATTGAGCCATCTCGCCACAACAATTCATTCCCAGGACATTGAGCCATCTCGCCACAGCAATTCATTCCCAGGACATTGAGCCATCTCGCCACAACAATTCATTCCCAGGACATTGAGCCATCTCGCCACAGCAATTCATTCCCAGGACATTGAGCCATCTCGCCACAGCAATTCATTCCCAGGACATTGAGCCATCTCGCCACAGCAATTCATTCCCAGGACATTGAGCCATCTCGCCACAACAATTCATTCCCAGGACATTGAGCCATCTCGCCACAGCAATTCATTCCCAGGACATTGAGCCATCTCGCCACAGCAATTCATTCCCAGGACATTGAGCCATCTCGCCACAGCAATTAATTCCCAGGACATTGAGCCATCTCGCCACAGCAATTCATTCCCAGGACATTGAGCCATCTCGCCACAGCAATTAATTCCCAGGACATTGAGCCATCTACCCACAGCAATTCATTCCCAGGACATTGAGCTATCTCGCCACAGCAATTCATTCCCAGGACATTGAGCCATCTCGCCACAGCAATTCATTCCCAGGACATTGAGCCATCTCGCCACAGCAATTCATTCCCAGGACATTGAGCCATCTCGCCACAGCAATTCATTCCCAGGACATTGAGCCATCTCGCCACAGCAATTCATTCCCAGGACATTGAGCCATCTCGCCACAACAATTCATTCCCAGGACATTGAGCCATCTCGCCACAGCAATTCATTCCCAGGACATTGAGCCATCTCGCCACAGCAATTCATTCCCAGGACATTGAGCCATCTCGCCACAACAATTCATTCCCAGGACATTGAGCCATCTCGCCACAGCAATTCATTCCCAGGACATTGAGCCATCTCGCCACAACAATTCATTCCCAGGACATTGAGCCATCTCGCCACAACAATTCATTCCCAGGACATTGAGCCATCTCGCCACAACAATTAATTCCCAGGACATTGAGCCATCTCGCCACAACAATTCATTCCCAGGACATTGCTGTAAAAAAAGAGAATGTCCTCAGCCAACATACCTGATAAAATCAGGTTTGAATAGAAAATAAGGAGATTGGTGGTTGGTGATTTCATGTGCTTGTGTCGACCTACTGACAGCCATGTTAGCTATGGTGCAGCTACAGTTTGTCAGGGTGACCTGAGGCCTTGCCTGTCAGTGTCTAACCCCATGTAAACCTGGAGCAGAGATCATATTATGATGACCGTCTAGTCATGTCAGACTGGCCTTGGGGAGATTAAAGGAGGTCTGAGAAAAACCAGAGCTGTCTAGAACATAGCCTACCCCCTACCCCAAAACCCAAGCCAATGTTCATCTCCCAACATACCCCATGTAGAACCACTATATTACCCCCACCATCAACCCAAAAAAACCTGGCACTGAGCCCTTAACCAATACAACATACCTCCATAGACCAACCTGGCACTGAACCCTTAACCAATACAACATACCTCCATAGACCCAACCTGGCACTGAGCCCTTAACCAATACAACATACCTCCATAGACCCAACCTGGCACTGAACCCTTAACCAATACAACATACCTCCATAGACCAACCAGGCACTGAACCCTTAACCAATACAACATACCTCCATAGACCCAACCTGGCACTGAGCCCTTAACCAATACAACATACCTCCATAGACCCAACCTGGCACTGAACCCTTAACCAATACAACATACCTCCATAGACCCAACCTGGCACTGAGCCCTTAACCAATACAACATACCTCCATAGACCCAACCTGGCACTGCACCCTTAACCAATACAACATACCTCCATAGACCCAACCTGGCACGGAGCCCTTAACCAATGCAACATACCTCCATAGACCCGACCCCCACACCCCCTTGATCCTGCTATTCCCAACCAACCTTGCTGAATGAGAGAGAGCTGACATGAGTAACAACCAACCTTGCTGAATGAGACAGAGCTGACATGAGTACCAACCAACCTTGCTGAATGAGAGAGAGCTGACATGAGTACCAACCAACCTTGCTGAATGAGACAGAGCAGACATGAGTACCAACCAACCTTGCTGAATGAGACAGAGCAGACATGAGTACCAACCAACCTTGCTGAATGAGACAGAGCTGACATGAGGACTCCACAGTGGGACTGGAGAGGTTAGGCCTGAAAATGTGTGTGTGAGTACTTTGAGACTTCTCTTTGTGTGTGTGTATGTGTGAGTGAGTGAATGTGTGTGTGTGATCAGGTCGGCTTTGGATAGAAAACACCCTAAAGTTTTTAAAACTGTTTGAATGGTGTCTGTGAGTATAACAGAACTCATATGGCAGGCAAAAACCTGAGAAGATTCCAAACAGGAAGCGCCCTCTCTGACAAGTTGTTGTTCATCTTGGCTCTTTTTATTGAAGACTGAGGATCTTTGCCGTAACGTGACATTTCCTACGGCTCCCATAGGCTCTCAGAACCCGGGAAAAAGCTGAATGATATCGAGGCAGCATCTGGCTGAAACACATTATCGCGTTTGGATAGTGGCTGGTCAGAGTACTCTGAGACTCACGTTCGTGCACGAGGGCACGAGATGTATTTATTTTCTCTCTCTTTGTACGTATACAGGCTTTCCCGGTCGGAATAGTATCGCTTTTTTACGAGAAAAATGGCATAACAATTGATTTTAAACAGCGGTTGACATGCTTCGAAGTACGGTAATGGAATATTTAGAATTTTTTTGTCAAGAAATGCGCCGTGCTCGTCACCCTTATTTACCCTTTCGGATAGTGTCTTGAACGCACAAACAAAACGCCGCTGTTTGGATATAACAATGGATTATTTGGGACCAAACCAACATTGGTTATTGAAGTAGCAGTCCTGGGAGTGCATTCTGACGAAGAACACCAAAGGTAATCAAACTTTTCTAATAGTAAATCGGAGTTTGGTGAAGGCTAAACTTGCTGGGTGTCTAAATAGCTAGCCCTGTGATGCCGGGCTATCTACTGAGAATATTGCAAAATGTGCTTTCACCGAAAAGCTATTTTAAAATCGGACATATCGAGTGCATAGAGGAGTTCTGTATCTATAATTCTTAAAATAATTGTTATGTTTTTTGTGAACGTTTATTGTGAGTAATTTAGTAAATTCACCGGCAGTGTTCGCTGGGAATGCTAGTCACATGCTAGTCACATGCTAATGTAAAAATCTGGTTTTTGATATAAATATGAACTTGATTGAACAAAACATGCATGTATTGTATAACATAATGTCCTAGGAGTGTCATCTGATGAAGATCATCAAAGGTTAGTGCTGCATTTAGCTGTGGTTTTGGTTTTTGTGACATATATGCTTGCTTTGAAAATGGCTGTGTGATTATTTTTGGCAGGATACTCTCCTGACATAATCTAATGTTTTGCTTTCGCTGTAAAGCCTTTTTGAAATCGGACAATGTGGTTAGATTAACGAGAGTCTTGTCTTTAAAATGGTGTAAAATAGTCATATGTTTGAGAAATTGAAGTTATAGCATTTTTGAGGTATTTGTATTTCGCGCCACGCGATTCCACTGGCTGTTGACTAGGTGGGACGCAAACTTCCCTAGCCCAGGGAAGTTAATACCCCCATATCTATCACCTATCCACAATGAACCCTTCATACCCCCATATCGATCACCTATCCACAACTAACTAAAAACATTGATGAATACGCTGATTCGGTGAGCAAGTTTATTAGCAAGTGCATTGGTGATGTTGTACCCACAGCGACTGTTATAACCTTCCCCAACCAGAAACCGTGGATTGATGGCAGCATTCGCGCAAAACTGAAAGCGCGAACCACTGCTTTTAATCAGGGCAAGGCGACCGGAAACATGACCGAATACAAACAGTGTAGCTATTCCCTCCGCAAGGCAATCAAACAAGCTAAGCATCAGTATAGAGACAAAGTAGAGTCGCAATTCAATGGCTCAGTTACGAGAGGTATGTGGCTGGGTCTACAGTCAATCACGGACTACAAAAAGAAAACCAGCCCCGTCGCGGACCACGATGTCCTGCTCCCAGACAAACTAAACAACTTCTTTGCTCGCTTTGAGGACAATACAGTGCCACCGACACGGCCCGTTACCAAAACCTGCGGGCTCTCCTTCACTGCAGTAAAACATTTAAACGTGTTAACCATCGCAAGGCTGCCGGCATCCCTAGACACATCCTCAGAGCATGCGCAGACCAGCTGGCTGGAGTGTGTCCGGACATATTCAATCAGTCCTTATCCCAGTCTACTGTTCCCACGTGTGTGTGTGTGTGTGTGTGTGTGTGTGTGTGTGTGTGTGTGTGTGTGTGTGTGTGTGTGTGTGTGTGCACAAGAGAGCGAGAGAAGTGAGAAAACGCGCGTGTGTGTATAGGAAAGTGTGAGTGTTTGTATGCTTCTAAGCAAGGATGTGTGTGTTTTCCACTGAGATCAATGTACACCTTTCCAGAACGTCCCCGAAGCACCTTAACAACACGTCACACTGCATTATGCAGCCGCTGCCATTTACCAAATACAAAGACACCCAGAGCCATGAATATGGAAGGTGGAAAAATCTATGTCTCAGAAAAACAGAGGCCAAGACCTTTCACTGAAAAAGGACCATAGAAAGGACCTTGTCTTTGTCTAAGGATGAGCAGTAAGCATCATCACTAGTAATGTGGAAGACTGTGCAGCGTTAATCATCTAGAGATGTCCCACTGGGCACACACTGGTTGAATTAACATTGTTTCCACATCATTTCAATGAAATTATGTTGAACCAACGTGGAATAGATGTTGAATTGATGTCTGTGTCCAGTAACAGTAGCAGACACCCCACAGCTCTGTCTCTGCTGGGGTGAGGAGTCTGCACAGGGGTGAGGGGTCTGCACAGGGGTGAGGTTATATCCTGCCTGGTTGGCCCTGTACGGGAGTGTCATCAGACGGGGCCACAGTGTCCCCCGACCACCCCTGTCTCAGTCTCCAGTATCTATGCTGCAATAGTCTACATACCGTGGGGCTAGGGTCAGTCTGTCCTGTCTGGTGTAATTCTCCTGTCTTGTCCTGTGTGATCTTAGGTATGCTCCCTCTAATTCTCCCATCTCTCTCTCCCCTCCCGGAGGATCTGAGCCCTAAGACCATGCCTCAAGACTACCTGGCCTGATGACTGTCCCCAGCCCACCTGGTCGTGCTGCTGATCCAGTTTCTGCTGTGCTGCCTGCGGCTAGGGAACCCTGACCTGTTCACTGGTCGTGCTACCTTGTCCCGGACCTGCTGTTTCCTCTCCCTCCCTCCCTTTCTCTTCCTCTCTCTTCCTCACCTTCTGTCTCAACCTCTGAATGCTTGGCTATGAAAAGCCAACTGACATTTACTCCTGAGGTACTGATCTGTTGCACACTATACAACCACTGTGATTATTATTTGACCCTGCTGGTCATCTATGAACGTTTGAACATCTTGAAGAACGATCTAGCCTTAATGGCCACATACTCTTATAATCTCCACCCGGCACAGCCAGAAGAGGACTGGCTCCTCTCTAGGTTTCTTCCTAGGTCCCAGCCTTTCTAGGGGCTTTCTGTATAAGCACTTTGTGACAACTGCTGATGTAAAAGGGGCTTTATAAATAACTATGATTGACTGATTGACCTGTCCCCTATGAGTCTGTGTGTGTGTGTGTGTGTGTGTGTGTGTGTGTAGTTGGGTCACAGGGGACAGCTGGTTTAGGTATCAGCTCTGCTAAGCATCTGTTAGTATGGAGCCTGTTCTCCGTCTCCGCTTAATGCTTTCTCTCATAGTCTGGCTGGTCAACATAGAAATGGAGGAGAGTATTAAACACCAGTCAACATAGAGATGGAGGAGAGTATTAAACACCAGTCAACATAGAGATGGAGGAGAGTATTAAACACCAGTCAACATAGACATGGAGGAGAGTATTAAACACCAGTCAACATAGAGATGGAGGAGAGTATTAAACACCGGTCAACATAGAGATGGAGGAGAGTATTAAACACCAGTCAACATAGACATGGAGGAGAGTATTAAACACCAGTCAACATAGAGATGGAGGAGAGTATTAAACACCGGTCAACATAGAGATGGAGGAGAGTATTAAACACCAGTCAACATAGAGATGGAGGAGAGTATTAAACACCGGTCAACATAGAGACGGAGGAGAGTATTAAACACCGGTCAACATAGAGATGGAGGAGAGTATTAAACACCGGTCAACATAGAGACGGAGGAGAGTATTAAACACCGGTCAACATAGAGATGGAGGAGAGTATTAAACACCGGTCAACATAGAGATGGAGGAGAGTATTAAACACCAGTCAACATAGAGATGGAGGAGAGTATTAAACACCGGTCAACATAGAGATGGAGGAGAGTATTAAACACCAGTCAACATAGAGATGGAGGAGAGTATTAAACACCAGTCAACATAGAGATGGAGGAGAGTATTAAACACCAGTCAACATAGAGATGGAGGAGAGTATTAAACACCGGTCAACATAGAGATGGAGGAGAGTATTAAACACCGGTCAACATAGAGACGGAGGAGAGTATTAAACACCGGTCAACATAGAGACGGAGGAGAGTATTAAACACCAGTCAACATAGAGATGGAGGAGAGTATTAAACACCAGTCAAAATAGAGACGGAGGAGAGTATTAAACACCGGTCAACATAGAGATGGAGGAGAGTATTAAACACCAGTCAAAATAGAGACGGAGGAGAGTATTAAACACCAGTCAACATAGAGATGGAGGAGAGTATTAAACACTAGCTAACAAAACATTTATGTTCTCCATAGCAGTAGTAGGGGGTGTAGTGAACTGTTAGGGTGTAGTGTACTGTTAGGTTAGGCTGTAGTGTACTGTTAGGTTAGGGTGTAGTGTAATGTTAGGTTGGGGTACAGTGTACTGTTTGGTTGGGGTGCAGTGTACTGTTAGGTTGGGGTGCAGTGTACTGTTAGGTTAGGGTGTAGTGTACTGTTAGGTTAGGGTGTAGTGTACTGTTAGGTTAGGGTGTAGTGTACTGTTAGGTTGGGGTGCAGTGTACTGTTAGGGTGTAGTGTACTGTTAGGGTGTAGTGTACTGTTAGGGTGTAGAGTACTGTTAGGGTGTAGTGTACTGTTAGGGTGTAGAATACTGTTAGGGTGTAGTGTACTGTTAGGTTGGGGTGTAGTGTACTGTTAGGTTGGGGTGTAGTGTACTGTTAGGGTGTAGTGTACTGTTAGGGTGTAGTGTACTGTTAGGGTGTAGTGTACTGTTAGGTTGGGGTGCAGTGTACTGTTAGGTTAGGGTGCAGTGTACTGTTAGGTTAGGGTGCAGTGTACTGTTAGGTTAGGGTGTAGTGTACTGTTAGGGTGTAGTCTACTGTTAGGGTGTAGTCTACTGTTAGGGTGTAGTCTACTGTTAGGATGTAGTGTAGTGTACTGTTAGGTTGGGGTGTAGTGTACTGTTAGGTTGGGGTGTAGTGTACTGTTAGGTTGGGGTGTAGTGTACTGTTAGGTTGGGGTGTAGTGTACTGTTAGGTTGGGGTGTAGTGTACTGTTAGGTTAGGGTGTAGTGTACTGTTAGGTTGGGGTGTAGTGTACTGTTAGGTTGGGGTGTAGTGTACTGTTAGGTTGGGGTGTAGTGTACTGTTAGGTTGGGGTGTAGTGTACTGTTAGGTTGGGGTGTAGTGTACTGTTAGGTTGGGGTGCAGTGTACTGTTAGGTTGGGGTGCAGTGTACTGTTAGGTTGGGGTGCAGTGTACTGTTAGGTTGGGGTGTAGTGTACTGTTAGGTTAGGGTGTAGTGTACTGTTAGGGTGTAGTGTACTGTTAGGTTAGGGTGTAGTGTAATGTTAGGGTGTAGTGTACTGTTAGGTTGGGGTGTAGTGTACTGTTAGGGTGCAGTGTACTGTTAGGGTGCAGTGTACTGTTAGGGTGCAGTGTACTGTTAGGGTGTAGTGTACTGTTAGGTTAGGGTGTAGTGTACTGTTAGGTTAGGGTGTAGTGTACTGTTAGGTTGGGGTGTAGTGTACTGTTAGGTTGGGGTGTAGTGTACTGTTAGGTTGGGGTGTAGTGTACTGTTAGGTTGGGGTGTAGTGTACTGTTAGGTTGGGGTGTAGTGTACTGTTAGGTTGGGGTGTAGTGTACTGTTAGGTTGGGGTGTAGTGTACTGTTAGGTTGGGGTGTAGTGTACTGTTAGGTTGGGGTGTAGTGTACTGTTAGGTTGGGGTGTAGTGTACTGTTAGGTTGGGGTGTAGTGTACTGTTAGGTTGGGGTGCAGTGTACTGTTAGGTTGGGGTGCAGTGTACTGTTAGGTTGGGGTGCAGTGTACTGTTAGGTTGGGGTGCAGTGTACTGTTAGGTTAGGGTGCAGTGTACTGTTAGGTTAGGGTGCAGTGTACTGTTAGGTTAGGGTGTAGTGTACTGTTAGGTTGGGGTGTAGTGTACTGTTAGGTTGGGGTGTAGTGTACTGTTAGGTTAGGGTGTAGTGTACTGTTAGGTTGGGGTGTAGTGTACTGTTAGGTTGGGGTGTAGTGTACTGTTAGGTTGGGGTGTAGTGTACTGTTAAGGTTGGGGTGTAGTGTAATGTTAGGTTGGGGTGCAGTGTACTGTTAGGTTGGGGTGCAGTATACTGTTAGGTTAGGGTGTAGTGTACTGTTAGGTTAGGGTGTAGTGTACTGTTAGGTTAGGGTGTACTGTTAGGTTAGGGTGTAGTGTACTGTTAGGTTGGGGTGCAGTGTACTGTTAGGTTGGGGTGCAGTGTACTGTTAGGTTGGGGTGCAGTGTACTGTTAGGTTGGGGTGCAGTGTACTGTTAGGTTGGGGTGCAGTGTACTGTTAGGTTGGGGTGTAGTGTACTGTTAGGTTAGGGTGTAGTGTACTGTTAGGTTGGGGTGCAGTGTACTGTCAGGTTGGGGTGCAGTGTACTGTTAGGTTAGGGTGTAGTGTACTGTTAGGTTGGGGTGCAGTGTACTGTTAGGGTGTAGTGTACTGTTAGGGTGTAGTGTACTGTTAGGGTGTAGTGTAGTGTACTGTTAGGTTGGGGTGTAGTGTACTGTTAGGTTGGGGTGTAGTGTACTGTTAGGTTGGGGTGTAGTGTACTGTTAGGTTGGGGTGTAGTGTACTGTTAGGTTAGGGTGTAGTGTACTGTTAGGGTGTAGTGTACTGTTAGGTTAGGGTGTAGTGTACTGTTAGGTTAGGGTGTAGTGTACTGTTAGGTTAGGGTGTAGTGTACTGTTAGGTTGGGGTGTAGTGTACTGTTAGGTTAGGGTGTAGTGTACTGTTAGGTTAGGCTGTAGTGTACTGTTAGGGTGTAGTGTACTGTTAGGGTGTAGTGTAGTGTACTGTCAGGTTCGGGTGTAGTGTACTTTTAGGCTGGGGTGTAGTGTACTGTTAGGTTAGGGTGTAGTGTACTGTTAGGTTAGGGTGTAGTGTACTGTTAGGGTGTAGTGTACTGTTAGGTTGGGGTGTAGTGTACTGTTAGGGTGTAGTGTACTGTTAGGGTGTAGTGTACTGTTAGGGTGTAGTGTACTGTTAGGTTAGGGTGTAGTGTACTGTTAGGTTGGGGTGTAGTGTACTGTTAGGTTGGGGTGTAGTGTACTGTTAGGTTGGGGTGTAGTGTACTGTTAGGTTGGGGTGTAGTGTACTGTTAGGTTGGGGTGTAGTGTACTGTTAGGTTGGGGTGTAGTGTACTGTTAGGTTGGGGTGTAGTGTACTGTTAGGTTGTGGTGTAGTGTACTGTTAGGTTGGGGTGTAGTGTACTGTTAGGTTGGGGTGTAGTGTACTGTTAGGTTGGGGTGTAGTGTACTGTTAGGTTGGGGTGTAGTGTACTGTTAGGTTGGGGTGCAGTGTACTGTTAGGTTGGGGTGCAGTGTACTGTTAGGTTGGGGTGTAGTGTACTGTTAGGTTAGGGTGTAGTGTACTGTTAGGGTGTAGTGTACTGTTAGGTTAGGGTGTAGTGTAATGTTAGTGTGTAGTGTACTGTTAGGTTGGGGTGTAGTGTACTGTTAGGGTGCAGTGTACTGTTAGGGTGCAGTGTACTGTTAGGGTGCAGTGTACTGTTAGGGTGCAGTGTACTGTTAGGGTGCAGTGTACTGTTAGGGTGTAGTGTACTGTTAGGTTAGGGTGTAGTGTACTGTTAGGTTAGGGTGTAGTGTACTGTTAGGTTAGGGTGTAGTGTACTGTTAGGTTGGGGTGTAGTGTACTGTTAGGTTGGGGTGTAGTGTACTGTTAGGTTGGGGTGTAGTGTACTGTTAGGTTGGGGTGTAGTGTACTGTTAGGTTGGGGTGTAGTGTACTGTTAGGTTGGGGTGTAGTGTACTGTTAGGTTGGGGTGTAGTGTACTGTTAGGTTGGGGTGCAGTGTACTGTTAGGTTGGGGTGCAGTGTACTGTTAGGTTGGGGTGCAGTGTACTGTTAGGTTGGGGTGCAGTGTACTGTTAGGTTAGGGTGCAGTGTACTGTTAGGTTAGGGTGCAGTGTACTGTTAGGTTAGGGTGCAGTGTACTGTTAGGTTGGGGTGTAGTGTACTGTTAGGTTGGGGTGTAGTGTACTGTTAGGTTGGGGTGTAGTGTACTGTTAGGTTGGGGTGTAGTGTACTGTTAGGTTGGGGTGTAGTGTACTGTTAGGTTGGGGTGTAGTGTACTGTTAAGGTTGGGGTGTAGTGTACTGTTAGGTTGGGGTGCAGTGTACTGTTAGGTTGGGGTGCAGTGTACTGTTAGGTTGGGGTGTAGTGTACTGTTAGGTTAGGGTGTAGTGTACTGTTAGGTTAGGGTGTACTGTTAGGTTAGGGTGTAGTGTACTGTTAGGTTGGGGTGCAGTGTACTGTTAGGTTGGGGTGCAGTGTACTGTTAGGTTGGGGTGCAGTGTACTGTTAGGTTGGGGTGCAGTGTACTGTTAGGTTGGGGTGCAGTGTACTGTTAGGTTGGGGTGTAGTGTACTGTTAGGTTAGGGTGTAGTGTACTGTTAGGTTGGGGTGCAGTGTACTGTCAGGTTGGGGTGCAGTGTACTGTTAGGTTAGGGTGTAGTGTACTGTTAGGTTGGGGTGCAGTGTACTGTTAGGGTGTAGTGTACTGTTAGGGTGTAGTGTACTGTTAGGGTGTAGTGTACTGTTAGGTTGGGGTGTAGTGTACTGTTAGGTTGGGGTGTAGTGTACTGTTAGGTTGGGGTGTAGTGTACTGTTAGGTTGGGGTGTAGTGTACTGTTAGGTTGGGGTGTAGTGTACTGTTAGGTTAGGGTGTAGTGTACTGTTAGGGTGTAGTGTACTGTTAGGGTGTAGTGTACTGTTAGGGTGTAGTGTACTGTTAGGTTAGGGTGTAGTGTACTGTTAGGTTAGGGTGTAGTGTACTGTTAGGTTAGGGTGTAGTGTACTGTTAGGTTAGGGTGTAGTGTACTGTTAGGTTGGGGTGTAGTGTACTGTTAGGTTAGGGTGTAGTGTACTGTTAGGTTAGGCTGTAGTGTACTGTTAGGGTGTAGTGTACTGTTAGGGTGTAGTGTAGTGTACTGTCAGGTTCGGGTGTAGTGTACTTTTAGGTTGGGGTGTAGTGTACTGTTAGGTTAGGATGTAGTGTACTGTTAGGTTAGGGTGTAGTGTACTGTTAGGTTAGGGTGTAGTGTACTGTTAGGGTGTAGTGTACTGTTAGGTTGGGGTGTAGTGTACTGTTAGGGTGTAGTGTACTGTTAGGGTGTAGTGTACTGTTAGGGTGTAGTGTACTGTTAGGTTAGGGTGTAGTGTACTGTTAGGTTGGGGTGTAGTGTACTGTTAGGTTGGGGTGTAGTGTACTGTTAGGGTGTAGTGTACTGTTAGGGTGTAGTGTACTGTTAGGGTGTAGTGTACTGTTAGGTTAGGGTGTAGTGTACTGTTAGGTTAGGGTGTAGTGTACTGTTAGGTTGGGGTGTAGTGTACTGTTAGGTTGGGGTGTAGTGTACTGTTAGGTTAGGGTGTAGTGTACTGTTAGGGTGTAGTGTAGTGTACTGTCAGGTTGGGGTGTAGTGTACTTTTAGGTTGGGATGTAGTGTACTGTTAGGTTAGGGTGTAGTGTACTGTTAGGGTGTAGTGTACTGTTAGGGTGTAGTGTACTGTTAGGTTAGGGTGTAGTGTACTGTTAGGGTGTAGTGTACTGTTAGGTTGGGGTGTAGTGTACTGTTAGGTTGGGGTGTAGTGTACTGTTAGGTTGGGGTGTAGTGTACTGTTAGGTTGGGGTGTAGTGTACTGTTAGGTTGGGGTGTAGTGTACTGTTAGGTTGGGGTGTAGTGTACTGTTAGGTTGGGGTGTAGTGTACTGTTAGGTTAGGGTGTAGTGTACTGTTAGGGTGTAGTGTACTGTTAGGGTGTAGTGTACTGTTAGGGTGTAGTGTACTGTTAGGTTAGGGTGTAGTGTACTGTTAGGGTGTAGTGTACTGTTAGGTTAGGGTGTAGTGTACTGTTAGGTTGGGGTGTAGTGTACTGTTAGGTTAGGGTGTAGTGTACTGTTAGGTTAGGGTGTACTGTTAGGTTAGGGTGTAGTGTACTGTTAGGTTGGGGTGTACTGTTTGGTTAGGGTGTAGTGTACTGTTAGGTTGGGGTGCAGTGTACTGTTAGGTTGGGGTGCAGTGTACTGTTAGGTTGGGGTGTAGTGTACTGTTAGGTTGGGGTGTAGTGTACTGTTAGGTTGGGGTGTAGTGTACTGTTAGGTTAGGGTGTAGTGTACTGTTAGGTTAGGGTGTAGTGTACTGTTAGGGTGTAGTGTACTGTTAGGTTAGGGTGTAGTGTACTGTTAGGTTAGGGTGTAGTGTACTGTTAGGTTAGGGTGTAGTGTACTGTTAGGGTGTAGTGTACTGTTAGGGTGTAGTGTACTGTTAGGGTGTGGTGTAGTGTACTGTTAGGTTGGGGTGTAGTGTACTGTTAGGTTAGGGTGTAGTGTACTGTTAGGTTGGGGTGCAGTGTACTGTTAGGTTGGGGTGCAGTGTACTGTTAGGTTGGGGTGTAGTGTACTGTTAGGTTAGGGTGTAGTGTACTGTTAGGTTAGGGTGTAGTGTACTGTTAGGTTAGGGTGTAGTGTACTGTTAGGTTGGGGTGTAGTGTACTGTTAGGTTAGGGTGTAGTGTACTGTTAGGTTAGGGTGTAGTGTACTGTTAGGTTAGGGTGTAGTGTACTGTTAGGGTGTAGTGTAGTGTACTGTTAGGTTGGGGTGCAGTGTACTGTTAGGGTGTAGTGTACTGTTAGGTTAGGGTGTAGTGTACTGTTAGGTTAGGGTGTAGTGTACTGTTAGGTTAGGGTGTAGTGTACTGTTAGGGTGTAGTGTACTGTTAGGGTGTAGTGTACTGTTAGGGTGTAGTGTACTGTTAGGGTGTAGTGTACTGTTAGGTTGGGGTGTAGTGTACTGTTAGGTTGGGGTGTAGTGTACTGTTAGGTTGGGGTGTAGTGTACTGTTAGGTTGGGGTGTAGTGTACTGTGAGGGTGTACTGTTAGGTTAGGGTGTAGTGTACTGTTAGGTTAGAGTGTAGTGTACTGTTAGGTTAGGGTGTAGTGTACTGTTAGGTTAGGGTGTAGTGTACTGTTAGGTTAGGGTGTAGTATACCGTGTTGGTCTAGGCCATAGCCATTATTATGCTGTGTTTAAAATGTCAAGAAGGTGATTTTAACCACTAGCCCCATCCCAAACCTTAACCTTACCCCCTGAACTTAAATTAGGAATAAAAACGTGATTTTAACCACTAGCCCCATCCCAAACCTTAACCTTACCCCCTGAACTTAAATTAGGAATAAAAGGGTGCCATTCTATGCTGGACTCAGAAGGTTGAAACCCACTTGTCTGAGCAACGCTCTTAGCTGTCCACTTTACCATGTCACCCACGTGGTGTAGTGTTGGGGTCAGTGTGGAGCTAAGTTAGACCTCACACTGGACAGACAGGCTGGGCATCCCGGTGTGTGTGTGGGGGGGGGGTTGGCACCTGTCCCCTCTGCCTCTCACCAGACCCCCAAGCTGTCCCCTCTGCCTGTCACATGACCCCAAGCTGTCACAACAGACACTTAGCAGCCCACACAGTAAACACACACCAGGGAGGGAAGGGGAGTGGCTTTCTCTAGTAACAGGGGATGGAGAAAGAGAGAAGGAAAGAGACAGATGGGAAAAAGAAAGAGGTAAAGAAAGGCAGGGAAGAAATATTGAGAGAGGGAAATAGTGAGGAAACATGGGAGAGAGCCAGAGACTGAGAGAGAAGTAAACCGAGAGAGAGAAAGAGGAAGAGAGAGAAGGACAGAGACAGAGAGAACGAGAGAGAGAGAAAGAGTGAGAGAATGTGGGAGAGAGCCAGAGAGAGACTGTCTTTATTTATTGATACATTCTCATTTCATTAACCCCCCCCCCACTCCCCCTTAAGACAAAAAACAAATATCCCCTGTACTGCATACTCACCTTGCTCCACGATACAAAACAACACATCACAATAACCAAAAATCTCACCACTTCTACAACCGTATATCCAACCCATCTTCCCCAGCTGTACAGACAGCCCCCCGACACACCATATCTCCTGAAATATCTCCCCCAGCTGTACAGACAGCCCCCCGACACACCATATCTCCTGAAATATCTCCCCCGGCTGTACAGACAGCCCCCCGACACACCATATCTCCTGAAATATCTCCCCCAGCTGTACAGACAGCCCCCCGACACACCATATCTCCTGAAATATCTCCCCCAGCTGTACAGACAGCCCCCCGACACACCATATCTCCTGAAATATCTCCCCCAGCTGAACAGACAGCCCCCCGACACACCATATCTCCTGAAATATCTCCCCCAGCTGTACAGACAGCCCCCCGACACACCATATCTCCTGAAATATCTCCCCCAGCTGTACAGACAGCCCCCCGACACACCATATCTCCTGAAATATCTCCCCCAGCTGTACAGACAGCCTCCCGACACACCATATCTCCTGAAATATCTCCCCCAGCTGTACAGACAGCCCCCGACACACCATATCTCCTGAAATATCTCCCCCAGCTGTACAGACAGCCCCCCGACACACCATATCTCCTGAAATATCTCCGCACTTTTTATCATTTTATAGAACTCAAATTCCACCCTAAGGTGCGCAGAGACCATCCCATTAAATTATAGTAAAGGGTTTGTTATCCCCCACCTTTGACCCTGTTCCTCGTTAGCCAAATAGCCAACTTTGCCTGAGCAAAAAGGAAATTCAACAACACACATTTGGCCTTCTCCTTATTTGAATACCTGTGCCCCATTATCGACATCCCGACAGTAAACTCCACCCCCAGCCAGTTTACGCCACAGGGAAGATGCCACTAGGTTGTTGATTATCAGCATTCTCCCTCTATATGACACTTGGGACAGGAGCCACCTCCACCTGGCCAGTCTTGACACCACTGCCTGTGACAGCCCCTCCCAGTTCTTCCTGACCCACCTCTCCAAGCCCAGGTACACCCACAAAATTGTAAGCCCTTCACAACCCCACTGCAAACCCCCTAGAAGCAGAAGAGGGGCACTATCCCTCCATGCCCAACATAACAGAGCTTTGCACTTTCCCCAGTTCACCTTAGCTGATGAAGCTCCCTCGTACACCTTCAGACTAGTCTCTAGTGCCTGCATATCCTGCCCATCCCTAACCATCACAGAAACGTAATCTGCATACGCTGACACTGCTATGCCTGTCAACACACCCATCCCTGTCCAGCACACTCCCTGCAGTCTCCTGCGTAGCAGGCCCAAAAAAGGCTCAATGGCTAGTGTATATAACTGCCCCGATAGAGGGCATCCTTGTCTAATGCCCCGTCTCACCCAGACTGGCCTGCTGAGCCCCCCCCCCCCCAACTTCACCATACATGACGCCCCAGCATACAACATCTTCACACAGGTCAAAAACCTTTTCCCAAACACAGAAATCACATTAAACAGATACTCATGGTCCACTCTATTAAAAGCCTTCTCTTGATCTAAAGAGACCAGTCCAAAGTTCACATTAGAACCTCTCGACAAGTCCAACATGTCTCTGATTAAGAACAAGAACAAAGTCTGTGATTGAGCATCCCGGTACACAATATGTCTGGTCCTTGTGAACTATTGAATCCAGATGAGACTTCAACCTGTTAGCGAGGACCTTGGCAAATATCTTGTAGTCCGCACAGAGCAATGCCACAGGCCTCCAGTTCCTAAGTTCACACAAGTCCCGTTT
Organism: Salmo salar; assembly: GCF_965601325.2. Classification (NCBI taxonomy): domain Eukaryota; kingdom Metazoa; phylum Chordata; class Actinopteri; order Salmoniformes; family Salmonidae; genus Salmo; species Salmo salar. The sequence goes on along the minus strand of NC_138301.1, from coordinate 39,971,943 downwards.
TTTGGGCAGAAGAGTCAGAGCCGCCCGACAGCAGCTCATCGGCAACTCTCCTACCCTGACGCACTCACGCAACACGCAAAAGAAGTCCAGTCCAATTATTCCCCAGAATTTTTATAAAACTCCACGAGAAGTCCATCGACCCCCGGTGTACGGCCGGGGGACATCTGGGTTATGGCCTCTGCTAGTTCATGGGACAACAGAGGAATGTCCATTTCATCCCTCTGTGCCAGAGAGAGCTTAGGGAGTTCTGCAAACAAGACCTGAGCACACATAGGATCACACAGTTCTGCACCTATACAACTCAGTATAAAACTCCACAGTCCGCTCCCGCATTTCCACCTCCAGAGGTCACCCGCTCATCAGACAGCCGTAGACAATGCATACCTTTGGCTTCATCTCTCTGTCTTTCCAAACCAAATAAGAAGGAGCTGGGAGCATCCATCTCCTTGAGCATAGAGAACCTAGTTCTTAAAAGTTCTCCCTTTGCTTTAACTGGGAAAAAACTGCCCAGGTCCCTACGTAATTCAGCTAAATTAGCCTGGATGCCTACATTGCCCTGCCCCAACATCTCTACCTCCATCTTACTAATACTACGCTGGAGTTCCAACCAATACTCTCGTAGTGTCTAAGGATGAGAGAGCTGTATTCTGTTGACAGAAAAGCCCAATTTGGACTTCCTCCACATCCCACCATTGACTCATACTCCTCTCTTCGCTGCCCCCACCTTTCCCAAAAAGTCTGGAAACCTGAGCAAAAAGTTGCATTGTGTAAGAGCTTTACATGAAACTTCCAATAGGATTTTTGCCGAGGCCCTGGTGAAATAGACAGCCGAGCCATGGTTATGTGATGATCCGAAAAACCCACCGGGAGAATGGTAGCGCCCAACAGCCTATTGCTCTGATTCCTGGACATGTAAAAATTATCAAGGCAGGCTGCACTCACCCTAGCCCCAAAGACCTTCACCCATGTATACTGTCTTGTGTTGGGATGTCTATTTCTCCAAACATCCACTAGGTCAAACTGATTAATGATGTCCCTTAACACCCCCACTGCTACCTGTGAGAGTTCCTGTCTAAGACATCCAAATAGAAACAACACCTGTACTTTTTTTTGTTTTACATATTCACCCAACACACTCCTCTTTCCCACATCTCTGGCACCATTTGTATTAACCTGTTATGGATAGGGGGCAGTATTTTCACGGCCGGATAAAAAACGTACCCGATTTAATCTGATTATTACTCCTGCCCAGAAACTAGAATATGCATATAATTAGCTTTGGATAGAAAACACTCCAAAGTTTCTAAAACTGTTTGAATGGTGTCTGTGAGTATAACAGAACTCATTTGGCAGGCCAAAACCTGAGAAGATTCCTTACAGGAAGTGCCCTCTCTGACCATTCCTTGGCCTTCTACACTCTCTTTATTGAAAACTGAGGATCTCTGCTGTAACGTGACACTTCCTACGGCTCCCATAGGCTCTCAGAAGGCGGCAAAACGCTGAATGATGCCTTTGCAGGCCCAGGCTGAAAAACAGTAGCGCATTTGGATAGTGGTCGATCTGAGAACAATGAGACTGCGGCGTGTGCACGAGGCGACACCATGTTTTTATTTTTTCGTCTTTGAACGAAAACAGGGTTTCCTGGTCGGAATATTATCGCTTTTTTACGAGAAAAATTGCGTAAAAATTGATTTTAAACAGCGGTTGACATGCTTCGAAGTACGGTAATGGAATATTTAGAATTTTTTTGTCACGAAACGCGTCGGGCGCGTAACCCTTCGTCACCCTTCGGATAGTGTCTTGAACGCACAACAAAACGCCGCTATTTGGATATAACTATGGATTATTTGGAACCAAACCAACATTTGTTATTGAAGTAGAAGTCCCGGGAGTGCATTCTGACGAAGAACAGCAAAGGTAATCCAATTTTTCTTATAGTAAATCTGACTTTGGTGAGGGTTAAACTTGGTGGGTGTCTAAATAGCTAGCCCGTGATGGCGAGCTATCTACTCAGAATATTGCAAAATGTGCTTTCACCGAAAAGCTATTTTAAAATCGGACATAGCGATTGCATAAAGGAGTTCTGTATCTATAATTCTTAAAATAATTGTTATGTTTTTTGTGAACGTTTATCGTGAGTAATTTAGTAAATTCACCGGAAGTTTCGGTGGGTATGCTAGTTCTGAACGTCACATGCTAATGTAAAAAGCTGTTTTTTGATATAAATATGAACTTGATTGAACAAAACATGCATGTATTGTATAACATAATGTCCTAGGAGTGTCATCTGATGAAGATCATCAAAGGTTAGTGCTGTATTTAGCTGTGGTTTTGTTTTTTGTGACATTATATGCTAGCTTGAAAAATGGGTGTCTGATTATTTCTGGCTGGGTACTCTGCTGACATAATCTAATGTTTTGCTTTCGCTGTAAAGCCTTTTTGAAATCAGTGTGGTTAGATAAAGGAGAGTCTTGTCTTTAAAATGGTGTAAAATAGTCATTTGTTTGAAAAATTGAAGTTTTCGGATTTTCGAGGACTTTGTATTTCGCGCCACGCCCATCATTGGATATTGGAGCAGGTGTTCCGCTAGCGGAATGTCTAGATGTAAGAGGTTAAGCGAGCCTACTGAAAGAATCTCCATAAGATGTGGGAGAAAAGCCAGCAAAGAAAGAGACCAATAGCAAAGCTCAAAAAGCTCCAGTGACAGAAAAAAACTATTAATCTAAACAGCGTCTGAAGGTAGACCTTTACGCACGGTTGTGACCCACTTCCTGGGTGAGATGACACCATGCCCCTCATTTTTCATAGCGTGTTGTACTGATCTTACAAATGTTCCCGGATCGCAAGAAAAAGACTCAAGATTATCTTTTTACCCCTTAGCCTCATTTAGGAACCTTGACAGCTTCCTCACCGTGTACTTTGACCCCTCTGCCTGACTGACTGTCAGCTCTGGGCCCATTGAGGAGGAGTCTGAAAATAAGGCCTCCTCATCTCCATCTCCCAGCCTGACTACCTGCCCTTTTTCTCAGGTCGAGGCCTCCCCCAACAGCACCAGGCAAAGGTTCCTTGGTGCCTTTGACCACACCGGCCTCTCCCCTCCCAACTCCTTTCTTCTCCCCCTTTTTCCTCTTCCGCCTGACACCCTCCGCCTCCCCCCTAGTCTCTTATCCTTCCCCACTATACTCTCCTCATCCACTAGCATAACCTGACTAGACCCAGCCTCTGCTACACCACCCTCTATAGCATGACAAGGCCCAGCCTCATCTACACCACCATCCATAGCATGACTAGGCCCAGCCTCATCTACACCACCATCTATAGCATGACTAGGCCCAGCCTCATCTACACCACCATCTATAGCATGACTAGGCCCAGCCTCTAGCTACACCACCCTCTATAGCATGACAAGGCCCAGCCTCATCCACACCACCCTCTATAGCATGACTAGACCCATCCTCATCTACACCACCATCTATAGCATGAGTAGGCCCAGCCTCTGCTACACCACCCTCTATAGCATGACAAAGCCCAGCCTCATCCACACCACCCTCTATAGCATGACTAGGCCCAGTCTCAGCTACACCACCCTCTATAGCATGACTAGACCCAGTCTCATCCACACCACCCTCTATAGCATGACAAGACCCAGTCTCATCCACACCACCCTCTATAGCATGACTAGGCCCAGTCTCATCCACACCACCCTCTATAGCATGACTAGGCCCAGTCTCATCCACACCACCCTCTATAGCATGACTAGACCCAGTCTCATCCACACCACCCTCTATAGCATGACTAGGCCCAGTCTCATCCACACCACCCTCTATAGCATGACTAGGCCCAGTCTCATCCACACCACCCTCTATAGCATGACTAGGCCCAGCCTCATCCACACCACCCTCTATAGCATGACTAGGCCGTCTCATCCACACCACCCTCTATAGCATGACTAGGCCGTCTCATCCACACCACCCTCCAAAGCATGACTAGGCCCAGTCTCATCCACACCACCCTCTATAGCATGACTAGGCCCAGTCTCATCCACACCACCCTCTATAGCATGACTAGGCCCAGCCTCATCCACACCACCCTCTATAGCATGACTAGACCCAGCCTCATCCACACCACCCTCTATAGCATGACTAGACCCAGCCTCTGCTACACCACCCTCTATAGCATGACTAGGCCCAGTCTCATCCACACCACCCTCTATAGCATGACTAGGCCCAGTCTCATCCACACCACCCTCTATAGCATAACTAGGCCGTCTCATCCACACCACCCTCTATAGCATGACTAGGCCCAGTCTCATCCACACCACCCTCTATAGCATGACTAGGCCCAGCCTCATCCACACCACCCTCTATAGCATGACTAGACCCAGCCTCATCCACACCACCCTCTATAGCATGACTAGACCCAGTCTCATCCACACCACCCTCTATAGCATGACTAGACCCAGCCTCATCCACACCACCCTCTATAGCATGACTAGACCCAGTCTCATCCACACCACCCTCTATAGCATGACTAGGCCCAGTCTCATCCACACCACCCTCTATAGCATGACTAGACCCAGCCTCATCCACACCACCCTCTATAGCATGACTAGACCCAGTCTCATCCACACCCCCCTCTATAGCATGACTAGGCCCAGTCTCATCCACACCACCCTCTATAGCATGACTAGACCCAGCCTCATCCACACCACCCTCTATAGCATGACTAGGCCCAGCCTCATCCACACCACCCTCTATAGCATGACTAGACCCAGTCTCATCCACACCACCCTCTATAGCATGACTAGGCCCAGCCTCTGCTGCCTGCGTCTCATGGCCCCTTGCATGTTGACCTCAATTTCCCCCACTGGCACTTGTATCCTCACCTTGTCTACAGCCTTTATGTGGGCACGCAAAGCTCTTATGCACCAAATCCCCACACTCAAAACACCGTAGACTACCTGTGCTGGCAAACCCTGCGTAGAGCCCCTCCCCATGCCTCACTTTAAAATGCACATTTAGCTGTTGCTCACTGTAGTTCATAAACACTTGCCTCTGGAACGAAACAACATGCTAAACGGCATGTCTGAAAACCTGCCGGCAGTACAGGAAAACCGCTAGCAAACTTACCAAACTGACTCAGCTCTTTAGAACATCCGTAATAAACGGAGGCAGATTATCAACTACTACCCTAGTCGAAAGAGTCGAAAGAGTCGAAAGAGGAGAAATCGGCACCAAAATATTCCACTAGCAATTAGCCTACCCACCAAATTCACTCGTTTCATAAACACAACCATAGCTTTGTTCATTCTAGATGTGGAATGTATGAATTCAGCTCCTACCTGATCGCCGACCGTGAGCAGAACCTCTTCCACCTTAACTCCATTCTCAGGAACACACCTGAATCCATGCCGTAACAACAGTGTCTCCTCTGCACTAGGCTGCGAAGCCATCGCGCACACCACACCTTCCAAGCCCCGGGAAACTAAAACTCTGTCCTCTTCCTACCTAACTTTGAAAAAAACAATGGGTACCGTTAAAATAAAAGTGTATTAACCCTCCACCATCTAACTTTAAAAAAAAATGAAATACCAAGGATAGAATCAAGAAAATAAGTTAGGACAGAGCCTTTCACCCAGCCTCTCAACTACAAAACACTCCCAGCATGCACTGAGAGAGAGAGAGAGAGAGAAAACGAGAGAGAGAGAAAGAGAGATGGAGAGAGAGAGAAAGAGAAAAAGAGATGGAGAGAGAGAGAAAGAGGAAGAGGGAGCAGGTGAGAGAAGACATCAAGATATATTGACTATGTGTTGGCCCTTGGTTCTCTCCCCCTGTTTCCTCCCTGTCTGGCCTGCTGCTGTTTCTGTGATGTCTGGAATGCCGTATCCATCTCCCCTCTGGCACCCACTGCTTCCCTAGCCTAGCCGCTAAACAGCTAATTATAGCCCCGCGACAGGACGGAGGTGTGACCTGGTTACCTATTTAAAGATTCGAGAGAACCTGTGAGAAAGTCCCTGTACAGAGGAGAGAGGGGAGCCGCTAGGCCGCAGGAATATGTTTCATTCCGTTCCATCCACTCCATTCCAGCCATTATTATGAGCCTCCCCTCACCAGTACTCAGACACACACATGGACACACACACATCTATTGACACACTGTCACTGTGTCCCACCTATCTCTGGTGTACACATCGTCCCCCTCCCCCAACACGCGAATGCACGCGCGCGTACACACACACACACACACACACACACACACACACACACACACACACACACACACACACACACACACACACACACACACACACACACACACACACACACACCTGACTACTGTCTATTGACACAGTGTCCCAGTACCACATGTATCACTGAACCTCCATGTCAAAACACAGGCGTAATCTAAGCCTGAGGAAGCCCATAAAGGAGTAGTGTGTGTTGGGATGAGCACCCAGTGTGTCAGTGGAGCCTCTCTCTGTGAGCTGGCAGGACCAGAGTACAAAGCCTGTGCCTCTATAGGGAGGGGACAGAGGAGAATGAAGGAGAGATAACCTGGTGTAAAACACCCTCCCTCAGGGATCTAGAGGACTTGTAGTGGTGGAACAGCGTGTTAAAATACGGGACCAAGCCAAGTCATATAAAGTCTGTTGGAGGCTTACCGTTTACAACTAGACAATTACATCAATAAATATAGATATTTAACCTTTATTTAACAAGGCAGGTCAGTTAAGAACAAATTCTTATTTACAATGACGGCTTACCCCGGCCAAACCCAGACAACGCTGGACCAATTGTGCGCCGCCCTATGGGACTCACAATCACGGCCGGACGTGATGCAGCCTGGATTCATTGATAGATGATGGTATGAATGAATCCACCATTCTATTGAAGGCAGCCAAATTTGAATTTAAAATTCAGAAATGTTCAAACTTTTGAAATAAAAACCTTCACAGTTTATTGAGAAGTCATTGAAAATAAATGCCCTTTTTTTTTCGATTATTGAATTGTAATTTTAGTTTACTTCCTGAATTGACTGTCTTCAATTCGAATTGAGCCCAACCCTGCTATCCATGCACACACACACACACACACACACACACACACACACACACACACACACACACACACACACACACACACACACACACACACACACACACACACACACACACATGTTCAGGTGGTGGGGATTGTATGTAAACAGTAAACAGTCATGTAAACAGTCATCCCATTCCTCCTTACCATGGCGTCCCGTATATCCGGAAGCCTTTGACAGTGACGTCAGAGTCCTGGAGGTACACACAGTTAGTGAGGAGGTCCTGGACGTCATCAAAGTCCTCGGGCTTCAGTTTGGACACGGAGGGAAAACGGTAGTAATCCTGCTTGACCAGCTCGGCCATAAAGTCCTTATCGAAGGTCAGCTCATGGTTCCCTGCTATCACCACCTTAAACTCATACGGTAGACCACCTAGAGGGGAGAGAACATACACAAGGGTTAGAGAGAGAGAGGGGGAGACAAAGAGAGAGAAACAGGGGAGAGAGAGGGGGCGAGAGAGAAAGAGAGAGAGTGGGAGGGAGAGAGAGGGGGAGCGAGAGAGAGAGTGGGAGAGAGAGAGGGGGGGGGGCCGAGAGAGAGAGAGAGAGAGGGGGCGAGAGGAGGGGGAGAGAGACAGAGAGAGAAAGAGAGAGGGGGGGGGGCAGAATGTGCATTGTTATCTTCAATGCATTCAAAGTAACGACCTGACCACATCAATGATTTCTCCTTTTACAGTCTTCTAGAAAATAACATCAAATTGAAGAAAAATACAGGCATTGAAAAGCTCCATTCAGCCAATCAGAGGGGTTACATGTACAATACACAGGTGAAGGCTGTGCTTGACCGTCACAGGCCACCGTCCATCAGTGTCTCTCTGTGAGGCCTTCAGAGCCGTAAACCCTGAACCTTACCTCTACTAGTGTCTCCACCATCTCATCTTTCAATTTCTACTTTGCCCTCTCTGCTCTCCTCTGGTGACGTGTTGTCCCATTGCCCTCTCCCATCGCCCAGGTAACGCACTCCTTTATTCTCGCAGATTGAGTACTCAACCATGGCTTTTGACTTCCCTCGCTCCCGCACTGCGTCCCTCTCGCTCTCTCCCTCACTCTCTCTCTTTGATCCCTCACTCTTTGTGCTGTATGCAGGAGGGGTCTGGAGGGCCACTGTGATGACTGATAGACAGATAGTCTACCCACAGAGATTATTCCTTTCAGACCCTTATTCTCTTGACTTTGTATTTTGCGGTGCGCCGTAACAGTAGGCTTGATGTTACAGGCAGAACTCTAATAGAAGGAGGGGACGATTTCTTTGTCATAAAATGCGCTTCAATGAAGAAGAGGATTTAGCCTTTTCTTCTGCTATCAATGAAAGTTCCGTATTCAGGAGGTCAGGCACTCAGTGAAAAGGCAACGGCAGCACTCGCAAATCAAGACAACTCAAATTCAGCCCTTCAACCTGCCAAACTCATTTCCATCTGCAGTGACATTGAGGTGTGTGTGTGTGTGTGTGTGCGCGCGCGTGCGCGTGTGAGAAAAAAAGAGTAAGTATGAGTGTTACTATTTATGTTTAAGAGGATGTCAGATAGTGTGTGTGTGTGTGTGTGTGTGTGTGTGTGTGTGTGTGTGACCTACAGCTGAATGAAAGGCTCAGGGTCCAGGACTATTAGTTTCATTCCCTCTCTTGTAAATGAGATCTAGTCTCTGGATCACAAATGGACTATATAACCCTATAAGGCTGCTCCATCTCTCAGTCCCACAGTCTCTAACTGCATCACAGATCCATTACACACACACACACACACACACACACACACACACACACACACACACACACACACACACACACACACACACACACACAGTCCAGGGAATGCACTGGCTACACAATTACTGCCAGCCAACTCCATCTCGCTTGCTCTAAGGGGAATTAGCACTATATTTTATTGCCACCGAGATGCATATTACAAAAGGGGCAGCATGATCCCCAGACCCTCTTTATTAACTTCCTCCATAAACTACAGAGAGAGAGAGAGACGGAGGGAGGGAGAGAGCGAGAGAGAGCGACAGCGAGCGACAGCGAGAGAGCGACAGCGAGCGACAGCGAGCGACAGCGAGAGAGAGAGCGACAGCGAGAGAGAGAGCGAGAGAGAGAGCGACAGCGAGAGAGAGATAGACAGAGAGAGACAGATAGACAGAGAGAGACAGATAGAGAAAGAGAGAGAGAAAGAGAGAGACAAAGAGAGAGACAAAGAGAGAAAGAGAGAGACAGAGAGAGACAGAGAGAGAGAGAGAAAGAGAGACAAAGAGAGAGAGACAGACAGAGAGAGACAGAGAGAGACAGAGAGAGACAGAGAGAGACAAAGAGAGACAGAGAGAGACAGAGAGAGAAAGAGAGAGAAAGAGAGAGACAAAGAGAGAGACAAAGAGAGAAAGAGAGAGACAGAGAGAGAGAGAGAAAGAGAGACAAAGAGAGAGAGACAGACAGAGAGAGACAGAGAGAGACAGAGAGAGACAGAGAGAGACAAAGAGAGACAGAGAGAGACAGAGAGAGAAAGAGAGAGAAAGAGAGAGACAAAGAGAGAGAGACAGAGAGAGAAAGAGAGAGAGAGATACATCTACTGTTCTAGCTGTCACGTGTTTTTCTTGAGAAAGTAATACAAAGGACAAACCCTCTGCTAACATATGAGTTCCAGAACAGATCAATTAGAATGTGTACATTCTACTGTGAGCCTGATCCACTACAGACTGGGCTCAGCTGTCTAAAAGCACAGCACATCACTTTCTGGATGTAGCTAAAAATACACCCCTTATAACCAACCAAAAATACAATGCAGAAAAACAATTACATTCACTAATTGCAATTTGCAAAGTGAAGATGTTGGGTAGTGAATATGTCGCAAATGATTGACGATACAGACAGACGCATACGTATCTATCCGCCTCCACAAATAAAACTTGACAGGGAACCTGTTAGCTTCATATTAACACTAACACTGTTCAAACCCTGCTTTTGTGGCAAGTGAAGAGCTCATTAGCGACAGCAGCTCTTGGGTCTGGGGAGGTACAGAAAACACTAACGTTTTCATTTCAAGGACCAGTGCAGTCAAAAACGTGATTTTCCTGTTGTATATATTTCCACACTATGAAGCTGGAACAATAAGGGAGAGTGGGGTAAATTGAGCCAATTTTTACATTCAGCATCACTCCGTCAAGGGAAATACAGTATTCTTTCTAACAAAGATATCTACATATATTTCAGGATGTTGTGTATTCCTACAGATAATCGGATTTAATGTAAATATTACAGTTTGAAAACATAGCTTGTCCAAAAAAAGTGCTATCTTTGAACAACTTACAAAGTTGGCACAACTTACCCCCGGGTATGGGGTAAGGTGAGCAGCGGGACAGGGTAACTACACATTTCTGTACTGAATGAAATATTACCACTACCTTTTTAAAACCACGTCTATCTTTATTTCCCAAACACAATTCAATACAAACACTTTTTTTTTTTTTGCATTTTATGCATCTTTTAACACAGGCTTAACACCTAAGAAACATTTTGGACTTTTTAAAATACTTTTAACACAGGCGTGGGCCTGTTGTTACCTCATATCCCAACGATAATGCCTTGCATTATGCCTGGGAAGAAAACACTTCAATTTGCTCAACTTGCCGTTGGCTCAGCCATTTGCTCAACATTTTCACTATATTAGCCCACAGAGCTACAAGGATGCACTTTCATGCTAGGTTTAGGACCTCATACTGAAGCTTATAGAGAGCCCAACCGATGTATAGAACAATCTTTAAATGATCTACATTGGTTTAGCTACAAGCATTAGGAAACCTCTAACACAAAAAATGTACGTGAAAATCTGTTTTTTGGACGAAACTTGCTTACCACTTTTTCCATGTGGTTTCTCCTTCACAGACTCCATGAAATGACCACCTCTTCCGAAATACACTGCTCAAAAAAATAAAGGGAACACTTAAACAACACAATGTAAGTCCAAATCAATCACACTTCTGTGAAATCAAACTGTCCACTTAGGAAGCAACACTGATTGACAAGACATGTCACATGCTGTTGTGCAAATGGAATAGACAACAGGTGGAAATTATAGGCAATTAGCAAGACACCCCCAATAAAGGAGTGGTTCTGCAGGTGGTGACCACAGACCACTTCTCAGTTCCTATGCTTGCTGGCTGATGTTTTGGTCACTTTTGAATGCTGGCGGTGCTTTCACTTTAGTGGTAGCATGAGACGGAGTCTACAACCCACACAAGTGGCTCAGGTAGTGCAGCTCATCCAGGATGGCACATCAATGCGAGCTGTGGCAAGAAGGTTTGCTGTGTCTGTCAGCGTAGTGTCCAGAGCATGGAGGCGCTACCAGGAGACAGGCCAGTACATCAGGAGACGTGGAGGAGGCCGTAGGAGGGCAACAACCCAGCAGCAGGACCGCTACCTCCGCCTTTGTGCAAGGAGGAGCAGGAGGAGCACTGCCAGAGCCCTGCAAAATGACCTCCAGCAGGCCACAAATGTGCATGTGTCTGCTCAAACGGTCAGAAACAGACTCCATGAGGGTGGTATGAGGGCCCGACGTCCACAGGTGGGGGTTTTGCTTACAGCCCAACACCGTGCAGGACGTTTCGCATTTGCCAAAGAACACCAAGATTGGAAAAATCGCCACTGGCGCCCTGTGCTCTTCACAGATGAAAGCAGGTTCACACTGAGCACGTGACAGACGTGACAGAGTCTGGAGACGCCGTGGAGAACGTTCTGCTGTCTGCAACATCCTCCAGCATGACTGGTTTGGCGGTGGGTCCGTCATGGTGTGGGGTGGCATTTCTTTGGGGGGCTGCACAGCCCTCCATGTGCTCGCCAGAGGTAGCCTGACTGTCATTGGTACCAAGATGAGATCCTCAGACCCCTTGTGAGACCATATGCTGGTGCGGTTGGCCCTGGGTTCCTCCTAATGCAAGACAATGTGGCTGGAGTGTGTCAGCAGTTCCTGCAAGAGGAAGGCATTGATGCTATGGACTGGCCCGCCCGTTCCCCAGACCTGAATCCAATTGAGCACATCTGGGACATCATGTCTCGCTCCATCCATCAACGCCACGTTGCACCACAGACTGTCCAGGAGTTGGCGGATGCTTTAGTCCAGGTCTGGGAGGAGATCCCTCAGGAGAACATCCACCACCTCATCAGGAGCATGCCCAGGCGTTGTAGGGAGGTCATACAGGCACGTGGAGGCCACACACACTACTGAGCCTCATTTTGACTTGTTTTAATGACATTACATCAAAGTTGGATCAGCCTGTAGTGTGGTTTTTCATTTAATTTTGAGTGTGACTCCAAATCCAGACCTCCATGGGTTGATAAATTGGATTTCCATTGATTATTTTTGTGTGATTTTGTTGTCAGCACATTCAACTATGTAAAGAAAAAAGTATTTAATAAGATTATTTCATTCATTCAGATCTAGGATGTGTTATTTTAGTGTTCCCTTTATTTTTTTGAGCAGTGTATTTGGTCAAATTATTCATTCTGTGTATGGTTTCCTAGAAACAAAGGTGGCTCTACTTACACCTTTAGCAAAACAATTCAGCCTGTTTTGGTGGGATGGACTTCACCATGCAATAAATTAGTTAATAGACCAATAAGAAAGAGAGCTCCAAACCTCTCTGCCAATTGCAGCTAATTTTCCGTTCTCCCCTCCCAACTCAGACCACTCCCAGACAATTCCTAGCAAAATTCTTGTTTGAGAAATGTCCCTTTGGTTACTTTTTGACCATTTCAATTGAAAACCATCACAGTAAGGTACTTCATTGTTACACAGAAATGATTTGATATTGAGATAGCTGCATTGGACCTTTAAGCAAAATTCAGAGTGAATATATTGTTCTATATGCGAGAACAGCTTGCAGAGACTTACAGTGCCTTCAGAAAGTATTCACACCCATTTACTTTTTTCACATTTTGTTGAGCTACAGCCTGAATTTAAAATTGATTACATTGAGATGTTGTGCTACTGATCTACACACAATTCCCCACAATGTGAAAGTGGAAATTTGTATGTAGACATTTTTTTTAAATTAATAAACAAAATTAAGCTGAAATGTCTTGAGTCAATACGTTTTCAACCCCTTTGGTATGGCAAGCCTAAATATGTTCAGGACTAAAAATGTGCTAAACAAGTCACATTATAAGTTGCATGGAATATTAGGGGTTAACATGATTTTGAATGACTACCCCATCTCTGTACCCCGAACTGACTTGATACCCTGTAAGGTCCCTCAATCGAGTAGTGAATTTCAAGCACAGATTCAACCACAAAGACCAGGGAGGTTTTCCAATGCCTCGCAAAGAAGGGCACCTATTGGTAGATGGGTAAACATGAAAAAAACTAAGATATTGAATATCCCTTTTAGCATGGTGAAGTTATTAATGAAGCTTTGGATGGTGTATCAATACACCCATTCACTTTCACGATTCAGGCGTCCTTCCTAACTCAGTTGCCGGAGAGGAAGGAAACCGCTCAGAGATTTCACCATGAGGAAAATTGTGATTTTAAAACAGTTTCAGTGTTTAATGGCTGTTGTAGGAGAAAACTGAGGATGGATCAACAACATTGTAGTTACTCCACAATACTAACCTAAATGACAAAGTGAAAAGAAGGAAGTCTGTACAGAATAAAAAAATATTCCAAAAACATGCATCCTGTTTGCAACAAGGCACTAAAGTAATAATGCAAAGAATTTGGCAAGTAAATTAACTGTATGTCCTGAATACAAAGTGTAATGTTTGGGGCAAATCCAATACAACATATCACTGAGTACCAGAGGTGTGGACTCGAGTCACATGACTTGAACTCAAGTCAGACTCGAGTCACAAATATGATGACTTGCAACTTGACTTTGACTTTAACGCCAATGACTCGTGACTTAACTTGGACTTGAGCCTTGACTCGAACTGACTTGATACCCTCCTCAAGCCCAAATATTAAAAATTATGCTATTAAAAAAAGTGTGCAGTGCATCAACTCTTCATTTAACGGATTACAGTTTGAATTGGACAGCAGCCAATCAAATTGTGCCAGCTGAGAAAAAGTTTCGCGTGGCAATGCAGAGGAACGTCGGTGGGTGCAGTCAGACAGAGCCCTTGGAAAGTTGATACCCAAAATTATTATTTTTGGATATAAAGACTACGCTGTAGTCATCAAAAAACGGATTGCAACTTGCATAACATCCGGGAAGAAAATTACAGACGGAGGTGCAACAACTTACAACTTTGTTCAACATTTGAAGCTGCACAAAGAACGTTAAGTCGTGGCTAATATAGCCAACAGCTATATATAACTTTGCTAATGTAACGTTAAATCAATGAGCCTCCACACAGTCAGTAAGTGCGGGAACGTGATCATTGCACCCAAGATTGAGCTACAACTGGCTAGGCAGTTGGTAACCTTAAATCCTGCCTGATGTTACTACTGTAACCACACACGGAGAGGGTGGGTGTGTGTGTGTGTGTGTTAAGGTTGGGCGATTGTGTACAAGCCTACATCGCCCGATTGCGCACCATATCGATCCCACTAGTGGTTCTGACGGGGGCAGGGGGGGCCAGTGCCCCTGTGCCAACAATTTTGGACCCCCTTGTGGCCCCCCTAAATGTCCAGTATGAAATCATTTTTACATAGCAAAAATTAGTTATGTTCTTTTTTTACATCCGTTATTAGACAGTGACAACGATGATGATTATGAACATGGTCTTTTGCCTACTTGGCCATGATTACAAACACCTGTGTGTCTCTTGACACTATATAAATGACTCATCTCGCAGTGTTTGATGATACCCTGATGAAGACAGCATTGCTGTCGAAACGTTGGTGATTACATTTTTGCATCTGAGCTCTTAGAGTGTGCGTCTTTCCTTTATTTTCTAGTGTTCTACTCCGCTAGCCAGCACCTCGCCTTTAAAGGTGTGCGTTTCTTTTTTCTAGATTCTTTTGCCTGCTAATGCCTGCAATGCAGTGAAGAAAACGATATGACAACAAAAACGTCTAATGTAACTGGACCCTCTAACAGTACAACTGGCCCCAGCTTGGCCCCCCCAGTTGAAATGGTCTAGAACCGCCACTGAGCGATCCACGATAGTCGATTGCTATGTGGGGGCGGGTCTTTCTCATGGCTACCCATGTATTTCCATGGAAATATAAAGTTTATTTGGAAAGTAATACATTTATATTTTTAAAAGCATTCATGATTTGCGTAAATGTAATATATTAACTGTTACTCTTATTAAAAATATGAAATGGTATTACATTTGGTGAAGAGCACATTATGACTTTGACCCGAAACTCAAAGATTAGGACTTGAGACTTGACTTGAGACTTGACTTGTGTAACACCCTGATCTGTTCCACCTGTCCATGTGCTTGTCTCCACCCCCTCCAGGTGTCACCTATCTTCCCCATTATCCCCTGGGTATTTAAACCTGTGTTTTTTGTCTGTCTTGAATGTTCCAAGTCAACCAGCGTGGTTTTTCCCGTGCTCCTGCCTTTTCTATTCTCTTTTGCTAGTCCTCCCGGTTTTGACCCTTGCCTGTTTTCTTGCCTGCGGTCTGTACCCGCCTGCCAGACCATTCTGCCTGCCCTGACCTCGAGCCTGGCTGCCACACTGTACCTCCTGGACTCTGAACTGGTTTTGACCTTTTGCCTGTCCACGACCATTCTCTTGCCTACCCCTTTTGGATGTAATAAATATCAAAGACTCAAACCATCTGCCTCCTGTGTCTGCATCTGGGTCTCGCCTTGTGCCCTTAGAACTTGAGACTTGACTTGGGACTTGAGACTTGGGACTTGACTCGTGACTTGAGACTTGAGACTTGGGACTTGACTTGAGACTTGACTTGAGACTTGTTGGTCTTGACTTAGGACTTGAGTGCTAAGACTTGAGACTTACTTGTGACTTGTAAAACAATGACTTGGTCCCACCTCTGCTGAGTACCACTGCTGCACCATGGCTGCACCATGTTATGAATACCCTCATCACCAGCAAGGACTAGGTCGTTTTTTGGGGGGATAAAAAGAAACGGAATAGATCTAAGCACAGACAAAATCCTAGAGGAAAACCTGGTTCAGTCTGCTTTCTAACAGACACTTGGACTGCACCTTTCAGCAGGACAATAACCTAAAACACAAGGACAAAAATACACTGGAGTTTCTTATCAAGACGACACTGAATGTTTCTGAGTGGCCTTGTTACAGTTTTGACTTAAATTGGCTTAAATCTATGTCAAGACATGAAAATGGCTGTCTAGCAATGATCAACAACCAACTTGACAGAGCTTGAAGAGTTAAAAAAAATTATAATGGGCAAATACTGTACAATCCAGGCGTGCAAAGCTCTTAGAGACACAGAATGACTCACACCTGTAATCTGCCAAAGGTGATTCTAACAAGTATTGACTCAGGGGGTTGAATACTTACTTCATCAAGATATATTACTGTTTTATTTTTCATAAATGTTTTTCAAATGATATAATTTTTCTTCCACTTTAACATTACAGAGTATTGTGTGTAGATAGTTGAATTTTTTTTTTAAAATCTATTTTAATCCCAATTTGTAACGCAACAAAATGTGGAAATATTTAAGGGGTGTGAATACCTTCTGTAAACTGGTCTTTTCCATTATTATTAACATTTATTTATTTATATATATATATATATATATATATATATATATATATATATATATATATATATATAGTGTGTGTGTGTGTGTGTGTGTGTGTGTGTGTGTGTGTGTGTGTGTGTGTGTGTGTGTGTGTGTGATAAAATCTCTAGAGAGTTTTTACATAAGGAGTTGAGGCTAACCAAATTGGAAAAATCTGCGGTAAAACCGCAGATCAAAAACAAATACAGGAAACCCTGTGTAACTTTACTTATAAATCTCTGCAAAACAGCAGGATATTTCATGCTTTCTTTATCTGCACACATGTGCAAATGCACACAAACAAGGCCCAACGGGGAAGCTTTAACCAGAGGATGAGGGTTAGAGAGGGTAACAGTAGTATGGGACAGACTGGGTCAGAGAAAGCTCATTTCCTCTATTGAGCTCCAATGATCTGTTCTATCTGCTCTATCAGCCATCAATGATCTTCTCTATCTGCCTAACAGTAATCAATGATTTTCTCTATCCGCCTAACAGCAATAAATGATTTTCTCTATCTGCCTAACAGCAATCAATGATCTGCTCTATCTGCCTAACAGCAATCAATGATCTTCTCTATCTGCCTAACAGCAATCAATGATCTTCTCTATCTGCCTAACAGCAATCAATGATCTGCTCTATCAGCAATCAATGATCTTCTCTATCAGCCTAACAGCAATCAATGATCTGCTCTATCTGCCTAACAGCAACCAATGATATTCTCTAGCTGCCTAACAGCAATCAATGATCTTCTCTATCTGCCTAACAGCAATCAATGATCTGCTCTATCAGCAATCAATGATCTTCTCTATCAGCCTAACAGCAATCAATGATCTGCTCTATCTACCTAACAGCAATCAATGGCTCAGCGTTAATATAGTCCTCTCTAGAGAAGGGAAGAACAGAGAGAAGGGAAGAACAGAGGGAAGGGAAGAACAGAGGGAAGGGAAGAACAGAGGGAAAACACAGTCCTCTCCAGAGAGAAGTGAAGAACAGAGGGAAAACACAGTCCTCTCCAGAGAGAAGTGAAAAACAGAGAGAAAACACAGTCCTCTCCAGAGGGAAGGGAAGAACAGAGGGAAAACACAGTCCTCTCCAGAGAGAAGTGAAGAACAGAGGGAAAACACAGTCCTCTCCAGAGAGAAGTGAAAAACAGAGAGAAAACACAGTCCTCTCCAGAGAGAAGGGAAGAACAGAGGGAAAACACAGTCCTCTCCAGAGAGAAGTGAAGAACAGAGGGAAAACACAGTCCTCTCCAGAGAGAAGTGAAAAACAGAGAGAAAACACAGTCCTCTCCAGAGGGAAGGGAAGAACAGAGGGAAAACACAGTCCTCTCCAGAGAGAAGTGAAGAACAGAGGGAAAACACAGTCCTCTCCAGAGAGAAGGGAAGAACAGAGGGAAAACACAGTCCTCTCCAGAGAGAAGGGAAGAACAGAGGGAAAACACAGTCCTCTCCAGAGAGAAGGGAAGAACAGAGGGAAAACACAGTCCTCTCCAGAGGGAAGGGAAGAACAGAGGGAAAACACAGTCCTCTCCAGAGAGAAGGGAAGAACAGAGGGAAAACACAGTCCTCTCCAGAGGGAAGGGAAGAACAGAGGGAAAACACAGTCCTCTCCAGAGGGAAGGGAAGAACAGAGGGAAAACACAGTCCTCTCCAGAGGGAAGGGAAGAACAGAGAGAAAACAGTCCTCTCCAGAGAGAAGGGAAGAACAGAGGGAAAACACAGTCCTCTCCAGAGGGAAGGGAAGAACAGAGGGAAAAAACAGTCCTCTCCAGAGGGAAGGGAAGAACAGAGGGAAAACACAGTCCTCTCCAGAGAGAAGGGAAGAACAGTGAGAAAACACAGTCCTCTCCAGAGAGAAGTGAAGAACAGAGGGAAAACACAGTCCTCTCCAGAGGGAAGGGAAGAACAGAGGGAAAACACAGTCCTCTCCAGAGGGAAGGGAAGAACAGAGGGAAAACACAGTCCTCTCCAGAGAGAAGGGAAGAACAGAGGGAAAACACAGTCCTCTCCAGAGGGAAGGGAAGAACAGAGGGAAAACACAGTCCTCTCCAGAGAGAAGGGAAGAACAGAGGGAAAACACAGTCCTCTCCAGAGGGAAGGGAAGAACAGAGGGAAAACACAGTCCTCTCCAGAGGGAAGTGAAGAACAGAGGGAAAACACAGTCCTCTCCAGAGAGAAGGGAAGAACAGAGGGAAAACACAGTCCTCTCCAGAGGGAAGGGAAGAACAGAGGGAAAACACAGTCCTCTCCAGAGGGAAGGGAAGAACAGAGGGAAAAAACAGTCCTCTCCAGAGGGAAGGGAAGAACAGAGGGAAAACACAGTCCTCTCCAGAGAGAAGTGAAGAACAGAGGGAAAACACAGTCCTCTCCAGAGGGAAGGGAAGAACAGAGGGAAAACACAGTCCTCTAGTAAAAAAAAGGATAGAATAAAAGAAAAGGAAAGAAACAGGGTGACATGCAGTGAATGAGAGGAGCACTGAGGAGCACTGAGGAGCACTGAGGAGCACTGAGGAGCACTGAAGAGGGAAAGATTGAAGCAGGGAAAGTGCTGTTTAGTGGAGTTCTAAAATACGCAATTTCCACTCAGTTTAATTTAGTTAGCGCTTGTCCCTACTTACCTCTCTCTGTTTTTCAATCCCCTCTCCACCCCTTCTCTCTGTATTGTTGATCTTCCACAGTGAGACAGAGAGAATACGTCTGGCCTTGGAGAGGTATGCAACTCTTTATGTCACAAACATTGTCTGCATTAGGAGACATTGAAAACATTCCTCTCGTTCATGTCCACAAACTCTGAGTGCTACAGTATATAAACTAGAACACAAAGACCCTTTTCCTCTCTATCTCATCTCTTGTCATTTTAACAGAAAAATCCTCTCCGCCTCTCTTTCCCCTCTCGTCTCTCTAAAGAATCTAACCTACAGAAAAGGGTTTTGTTAGAATCAAAGCTGAGAGCATTACTGTCCTCGGTTAAATATTACAATACAACGGACAGAGTGTATTCCAGAACTACATGAGTATAACTATGTTCAGAACACTGTGACTAAAGCTATTGTATTTCCTGATTCATCCGTTTACAACAGCAACACCATACTAGTAGAGAGATCCACTGTCCTGATTCATCCGTTTACAGCAGCAACATACTAGTAGAGAGATCCACTGTACTGATTCATCCGTTTACAACAGCAACAACATACTAGTAGAGAGATCCACTATCCTGATTCATCCGTTTACAACAGCAACAACATACTAGTAGAGAGATCCACTGTCCTGATTCATCCGTTTACAGCAGCAACAACATACTAGTAGAGAGATCCACTATCCTGATTCATCCGTTTACAACAGCAACAACATACTAGTAGAGAGATCCACTATCCTGATTCATCCGTTTACAACAGCAACAACATACTAGTAGAGAGATCCACTGTCCTGATTCATCCGTTTACAACAGCAACAACATACTAGTAGAGAGATCCACTATCCTGATTCATCCGTTTACAACAGCAACAACATACTAGTAGAGAGATCCACTGTCCTGATTCATCCGTTTACAACAGCAACAACATACTAGTAGAGAGATCCACTGTCCTGATTCATCCGTTTACAGCAGCCACACAGAGGCAACATACAGTGGCAAGAAAAAGTATTTGAACCCCTTGGAATTATCTGGATTTCTGCATCAATTAGTCATAAAATTAGATCTTCATCTAAGTCACAA
The DNA here is from genome assembly GCF_965601325.2 of Salmo salar. Classification (NCBI taxonomy): domain Eukaryota; kingdom Metazoa; phylum Chordata; class Actinopteri; order Salmoniformes; family Salmonidae; genus Salmo; species Salmo salar. The sequence goes on along the minus strand of NC_138301.1, from coordinate 39,951,476 downwards.
CAACAGACAAACACAGTCTGCTTTAATAACACACAAATTATTGTATTTTTCTTGTCTATATAGAATACATAATTTAAACATTGATAGTGTAGGTTGGAAAAAGTATGTGAACCCCTAGGCTAATTACTTCTCCAAAAGCTAATTGGAGTCAGGAGTTAACTAACCTGGAGAACAATCCTTGAGACGAGATTGGAGATATTGGTTAGAGCTGCCCTGCCCTATAAAAAGCACATACAAAATTTGAGTTTGCTATTGACAAGAAGCATTGCCTGATGTGAACCATGCCTCGGACAAAAGAGATCTCAGAAGATCCAAGATTAAGAATTGTTGACTAGCATAAAGCTGGAAAGGGTTAAAAAGTATCTCTAAAAGCCTTGGTGTTCATCAGTCCACGGTAAGACAAAATGTTTATAAATGGAGAAAGTTCAGCACTGTTGCTACTCTCTCTAGGAGTGGCCGTCCTGCAAAGATGACTACAAGAGCACAGTGCAGAATGTTCAATGAGGTTAAGAAGAATCTTAGTGTCAGCTAAAGACTTAAAGAAATCTCTGGAACATGCTAACATCTCTGTGGACGAGTCTACGATAAGTAAAACACTAAACAAGAATGGTGTTCATGGGATGACACCACGGAAGAAGCCACTGCTGTCCAAAAAAACATTGCTGCACATCTGAAGGCAGAAGAGCATCTGGATGTTCCACAGCACTACTGGCAAAATATTCTGTGGACAGATGAAACTAAAGTTGAGTTGTTTGGAAGGAACACACAACACTATGTGTGGAGAAAAAAAGGCACAGCACACCAGCATCAAAACCTCATGCCAACTGTAAAGTATGGTGGAGGGAGCGTCATGATTTGGGGCTGCTTTGCTGCCTCAGGGCCTGGACAGCTTGCTATCATCAAGAGAAAAATGAATTCCCAAGTTTATCAAGACATTTTGGACAACGTTAGGCTATCTGTCTGCCAATTGAAGCTCAACAGATGTTGGGTGATGCAACAAGACAACGACCCAAAACAGAGAAGTAAATCAACAACAACTGGGTCAACCAATTATTAAATCCAAGTGTTCGCATACTTTTCCCACCCTGCACTGTGAATGTTTACATGGTGTGTTTAATAAAAAAATGAAAACAAGTAATTGTTTGTGTTATTAGTTTAAGCAGACTGTGTTTGTCTATTGTTGTGATTTAAATGAAGATCAGATTTATATAGAAGTCCAGGTAATTCCAAAGTGTTCACATACTTTTTCTTGCCACTGTACAGGTAAAGAGAGATCCACTGTCCTGATTCATCCCTTTACAACAGCCACACAGAGGTAACATACTAGTAAAGAGATCCACTGTCCTGATTATTCATCCCTTTACAACATCCACACTGAGGTAACATACTAGTAAAGAGAGATCCACTGTCCTGATTCCTTCAGACACAAAGACATCTCTCTCTCTCTTCTTTTCTCCTTTCTCTCCTTTATTTCTCTGGTTTCTTGCATTATTCCCCCTCTTTAAAACATCTCTCCAGGCATCAGTGTTCCTGTCTTTCTTGGCCATGTCTCTCTCACTGTAGTCCTCCTCTTTTCTTGGGTCTCCTCTTCTCTGTGCTAGTTATTGTCAGTTAGAGAACAGGTCTGCTGACGCAGACAGAATAACAGCCTTGTGTTCTGCTCTCAGCCAGTCAATCAGTCACCCAGCCAGCCAGTCATTCAGTCACCAAACCAGCCAGCCAGTCAGTCACCCAGTCAACCAGCCAGTAAGACAGCCAGCCAGTCAATCAGTCACCCAGCCAGCATGTCATTCAGTCACCAAACCAGCCAGCCAGTCAGTCATCCAGTCAACCAGCCAGTAAGACAGTCACCCAGCCAGCCAGCCAGTGTGTCAGTCAACCAGCCAGCCAGCAAACCAGTCACCCAGCCAGCCAATTAATCAACCAGACAGTCAGTCAACCAGCCAGTCAGTCAATCAACTAACCAGCCAGCCAGCCAGTCGCCCAGCCAGCCAGCAAGTCAATCAACAAGCCAGCCAGCCAGCCAGTCAGTCAGTCAGCCAGTCAGCCAGCCAGCCTGTAACTCAGTCAGTCAACCAGCCAGTCAGTCAGCCAGCCAGTGCTCAGTTTAAACCGGATAATGACAGACATTGCGCTCCAAATAACACCAAGCCATTTTCCACTTTGGTGTACATCAATTCACTATTATGACCACAGTCCTCTAATATACACACACACACTTTATGTCTGTCTGTGTTGTCAGATGGAGGGGCTATACAGAACTCTGTCTCCTCACCAGGCTGTATCTCAGCTGACATGACACCGCGGTATACATAGGGCATGGACACTGAGTGGACACACACACACACACACACACACACACACACACACACACTTGTGACAGTGCCCAGCATGAGGTCTGATGGCTCGTGAAGTGTGTGTGTGTGTGTGTGTGGGGGGGGGGATTAGGACCCTTACACCTGGCAGCACAATAGAGAGACAGATTGGCATAGCAGACGGGCACTGTGGCGCCACTCACTCTCTGGCCCTCATTGTCACCCCAGTGGCTCAGAGTGTGTCTCAGGGAGGTGTGGCTCAGAGTGTGTCTCAGGGAGGTGTGGCTCAGAGTGTGTCTCAGGGAGGTGTGGCTCAGAGTGTGCCTCAGGGAGGTGTGGCTCAGAGTGTGTCTCAGGGAGGTGTGTCTCAGGGAGGTGTGTCTCAGGGAGGTGTGGCTCAGAGTGTGTCTCAGGGAGGTGTGTCTCAGGGAGGTGTGGCTCAGAGTGTGTCTCAGAGTGTGTCTCAGGGAGGTGTGGCTCAGGGAGGTGTGGCTCAGGGAGGTGTGGCTCGGAGTGTGTCTCAGGGAGGTGTGGCTCGGAGTGTGTCTCAGGGAGGTGTGGCTCGGAGTGTGTCTCAGGGAGGTGTGGCTCAGAGTGTGTCTCAGGGAGGTGTGGCTCAGAGTGTGCCTCAGGGAGGTGTGGCTCAGAGTGTGTCTCAGGGAGGTGTGTCTCAGGGAGGTGTGGCTCAGAGTGTGTCTCAGGGAGGTGTGGCTCAGAGTGTGTCTCAGGGAGGTGTGGCTCAGAGTGTGCCTCAGGGAGGTGTGGCTCAGAGTGTGTCTCAGGGAGGTGTGTCTCAGGGAGGTGTGGCTCAGAGTGTGTCTCAGGGAGGTGTGGCTCAGAGTGTGTCTCAGGGAGGTGTGGCTCAGAGTGTGTCTCAGGGAGGTGTGGCTCAGGGAGGTGTGGCTCAGGGAGGTGTGGCTCGGAGTGTGTCTCAGGGAGGTGTGGCTCGGAGTGTGTCTCAGGGAGGTGTGGCTCGGAGTGTGTCTCAGGGAGGTGTGGCTCGGAGTGTGTCTCAGGGAGGTGTGGCTCAGAGTGTGTCTCAGGGAGGTGTGGCTCAGAGTGTGCCTCAGGGAGGTGTAGCTCAGAGTGTGTCTCAGGGAGGTGTGTCTCAGGGAGGTGTGGCTCAGAGTGTGTCTCAGGGAGGTGTGGCTCAGAGTGTGTCTCAGGGAGGTGTGGCTCAGAGTGTGTCTCAGGGAGGTGTGGCTCAGAGTGTGTCTCAGGGAGGTGTGGCTCAGGGAGGTGTGGCTCAGGGAGGTGTGGCTCGGAGTGTGTCTCAGGGAGGTGTGGCTCGGAGTGTGTCTCAGGGAGGTGTGGCTCGGAGTGTGTCTCAGGGAGGTGTGGCTCAGAGTGTGTCTCAGGGAGGTGTGGCTCAGAGTGTGTCTCAGGGAGGTGTGGCTCAGAGTGTGTCTCAGGGAGGTGTGTCTCAGGGAGGTGTGGCTCAGAGTGTGTATCAGGGAGGTGTGGCTCAGAGTGTGTCTCAGGGAGGTGTGGCTCAGAGTGTGTCTCAGGGAGGTGTGGCTCAGTGTGTGTCTCAGGGAGGTGTGGCTCAGAGTGTGTCTCAGGGAGGTGTGGCTCAGAGTGTGTCTCAGGGAGGTGTGGCTCAGAGTGTGCCTCAGGGAGGTGTGGCTCAGAATGTGTCTCAGGGAGGTGTGGCTCAGGGGGGTGTGGCTCAGGGAGGTGTGGCTCAGGGAGGTGTGGCTCAGAGTGTGTCTCAGTAAGGTGTGGCTAAGAGTGTGTCTCAGGGAGGTGTGGCTCAGAATGTGTCTCAGGGAGGTGTGGCTCAGGGGGGTGTGGCTCAGGGAGGTGTGGCTCAGAGTGTGTCTCAGGGAGGTGTGGCTCAGAGTGTGTCTCAGTAAGGTGTGGCTCAGAGTGTGTCTCAGGGAGGTGTGGCTCAGAGTGTGTATCAAGGAGGTGTGGCTCAGAGTGTGTCTCAGGGAGGTGTGACTCAGGGAGGTGTGGCTCAGGGAGGTGTGGCTCAGGGAGGTGTGGCTCGGAGTGTGTCTCAGGGAGGTGTGGCTTGGAGTGTGTCTCAGGGAGGTGTGGCTCGGAGTGTGTCTCAGGGAGGTGTGGCTCGGAGTGTGTCTCAGGGAGGTGTGGCTCGGAGTGTGTCTCAGGGAGGTGTGGCTCGGAGTGTGTCTCAGGGAGGTGTGGCTCAGAGTGTGTCTCAGGGAGGTGTGGCTCAGAGTGTGTCTCAGGGAGGTGTGGCTCAGAGTGTGTCTTAGGGAGGTGTGGCTCAGGGAGGTGTGGTTCAGTGTGTCTCAGGGGAGGTGTGGCTCAGGGAGGTGTGGCTCAGAGTGTGTCTCAGGGAGGTGTGGCTCAGGGAGGTGTGGCTCAGAGTGTGTCTCAGGGAGGTGTGGCTCAGAGTGTGTCTCAGGGAGGTGTGGCTCAGGAAGGTGTGGCTCAGAGTGTGTCTCAGGGAGGTGTGGCTCAGAGTGTGTCTCAGGGAGGTGTGGCTCAGAGTGTGTCTCAGGGAGGTGTGGCTCAGGGAGGTGTGGCTCAGAGTGTGTCTCAGGGAGGTGTGGCTCAGGGAGGTGTGGCTCAGAGTGTGTCTCAGGGAGGTGTGGCTCAGGGAGGTGTGGCTCAGAGTGTGTCTCAGGGAGGTGTGGCTCAGGGTGGTGTGGCTCAGTGAGGTGTGGCTCAGAGTCTGGCTCAGGGAGGTGTGGCTCAGGGAGGTGTGGCTCAGGGTGTGTCTCAGGGAGGTGTGGCTCAGGAAGGTGTGGCTCAGAGTGTGTCTCAGGGAGGTGTGGCTCGGAGTGTGTCTCAGTGAGGTGTGGCTCGGAGTGTGTCTCAGGGAGGTGTGGCTCAGGGAGGTGTGTCTCAGGGAGGTGTGGCTCGGAGTGTGTCTCAGGGAGGTGTGGCTCGGAGTGTGTCTCAGGGAGGTGTGGCTCGGAGTGTGTCTCAGGGAGTTGTGGCTCGGAGTGTGTCTCAGGGAGGTGTGGCTCGGAGTGTGTCTCAGGGAGGTGTGGCTCGGATTGTGTCTCAGGGAGGTGTGGCTCAGAGTGTGTCTCAGGGAGGTGTGGCTCAGACTGTGTCTCAGGGAGGTGTGTCTCAGGGAGGTGTGGCTCAGACTGTGTCTCAGGGAGGTGTGTCTCAGGGAGGTGTGGCTCAGGGAGGTGTGGCTCAGAGTGTGTCTCAGGGAGGTGTGTCTCAGGGAGGTGTGTCTCAGAGTGTGTCTCAGGGAGGTGTGTCTCAGGGAGGTGTGGCTCAGAGTGTGTCTCAGGGAGGTGTGGCTCAGATTTTGTCTCAGGGAGGTGTCTCAGGGAGGTGTGTGCAGATCATGCGTGTGTGAATGTTAATTTATCTTTTCATATCAGAATTGTATGCTAAAATTAGAACACCTACTCATTCAAGGGGCTTTCTTTATTTTTACTATTTTCTACATTGTAGAATAATAGTGAAGACATCAAAACTAAGAAATAACTCATATGGAATCATGTAGAACCAAAAAAGTGTTAAACAAATCAAAATATATTTAATATTTGAGATTCTTCAAATAGCCACCCTTTACCTTGATGACAGCTTAGCACACTCTTGGCATTCTCTCAACCAGTCACTCTGGAATGCAGTTCAATTAACAGGTGTGCCTTCTTAAAAGTTAATTTGTCAAATGTATTTCCTTGTTAATGCGTTTGAGCCAATCAGTTGTGTTGTGACAAGGTAAGGGGGTGTATAAAGAAGACAGCCCTATTTGGTAAAAGACCAAGTCCATATTATGGCAAGAACAGCTCAAATAAGCAAAGAGAAACGACAGTTCATCATTACTTTAAGACATGAACGTCAGTCAATACGGAACATTTCAAGAACTTTGAAAGTTTCTTCAACTGTAGTCGCAAAAACCATGAAGTGCTATGATGAAACTGGCTCTCATGAGGACCGCCACAGGAAAGGAAGACCCAGTTACCTCTGCTGCAGAGGATAAGTTCATTAGAGTTACCAGCCTCAGAAATTGTTGCCCAAATAAATGCTTCACAGAGTTCAAGTAACAGACACATCTCAACATCAACTGTTCAGAGGAGACTGTGTGAATCAGGCCTTCATGGTCAAATTGCTGCAAAGAAACCACTACTAAAGGACACCAATAAGAAGAAGAAATTTGCTTGCAGCCAAGAAACATGAGCAATGGACATTAGACCGGTGGAAAATTGTCCTTTGGTCTGAAGTCCAAATTTGAGATTTTTGGTTCCAACCGCTGTGTCTTTGTGAGATGCGGTGTGGGTGAACGGATTATCTCCGCATGTGTGTTTCCCACCGTAAAGCATGGAGGAGGAGGTGTGGAGGTGTGGAGGTGCTTTGCTGGTGACACTGTCTGTGATTTACAGAGGTTGAACAAAGAATTGAAGGAAGGGGTGCCAATAATTGTGGCAGACATATTTGAGAAAAATATTTGTTTTATGTTTAGAATTTATTTTTTCTTTCAATTATTTTCCTTTAATTAAAAGCCTGTTCTGCTCATATTTACCAGGGGTGCCAATATTAGTGAAGGGCACTGTACAGTATTTAGAATTCAAGGCACATGTAACCAGCATGGCTACCACGGCATTCTGCAGGGATATACCATCCCATCTGGTTTCGGCTTAGTGGGACTATCATTTGTTTTTCAACAGGACAATGACCCAACACAACTCCAGGCTGTGTAAGGGCTATTTTACCAAGAAGGAGAGTGATGGAGTGCTGCATCAGATGACCTGGCCTCCACAATCACTCAACCGCAACACAATTGAGATGGTTTGGGATGAGTTGGCCCGCAGAGTGAAGGAAAAGCAGCCAACCAGTGCTTTGCATATGTGGGAACAACTTCAAGACTGTTGGAAAAGCCTTCCAGGTGAAGCTGGTTGAGAGAATGCCAAGAGTGTGTAAAGCTGTCATCAAGGCAAAGGGTGGCTATTTGAAGAAGCTCAAATAAAAAATATATTTTGATTTGTTTAACACATTTTGGGTTACTACATAATTCCATATGCGTTATTTCATAGTTTTGATGTCTTCACTATTATTCTACAATGTAGAAAATAGTTTAAAAAAAAGAAAAACCCTTGGGTCAGGGGTTAACTGTGCAGTGTGTGTTAGGTCACAGGGGTTAAACTGGGTACTTAGGCCACCAGTCAGGGTAGCTGACACCATTGTGTGTCTGTCACTGTCACTGTTCGTCCTTCCGTGTGTTTGAGTTTGATTTCATGTGTGTGTACAAACGAGTGTGTGCATATGTGTGTATAAATATGAGTGAGAAAATGTGGAAACTTACACGTCCCCTTGGGAATGTGGGTACTGTACGCCTCTCTCTCTCTCTCTCTCTCTCTCCGTGAGTGTGTGTGTGTGTGTGTGTGTGTGTGTGTGTGTGTGTGTGTGTGTGTGTGTGTGTGTGTGTGTGTGTGTGTGTGTGTGTGTGTATATGCATGCATCATGTATGTGTGTGTACTGTACCTAGCCAGTCGTTGAACTTCTTGACCTCAGAGGGCAGGCCCAGCTCAGTGAAGTCTCCCGTGTGGAGCAGCACGTCACCATAGGGCATCTGGATCCCATCTGTACGGGAGTGTGTGTCCGACACACACACAAACCGCGTGTGTCCTGCTGGCTTAGGAGTGTCATACAGGGTAGGGTCCACCCTGAGAGAGACAGAGAAAGACAGAGAGAGACAGAGAGAGAGAGAGACAGAGAGAGACAGAGAGAGACAGAGACAGAGAGAGACAGAAAGAGACAGAGAGAGAAAGAGACAGACAGAGAATATTAAAGAGGAAAGAAAGAGGGAAAGAGAAAATATAGAGAATAGAGCTGTAGTCAGAGACACATCCTGTCCTACAGTAGCTGTATTCAGAGACACATCCTGTCCTACAGTAGCTGTATTCAGAGACACATCCTGTCCTACAGTAGCTGTATTCAGAGACACATCCTGTCCTACAGTAGCTGTATTCCTCAGAGACACATCCTGTCCTACAGTAGCTGTATTCAGAGACACATCCTGTCCTACAGTAGCTGTATTCAGAGACACATCCTGTCCTACAGTAGCTGTATTCAGAGACACATCCTGTCCTACAGTAGCTGTATTCCTCAGAGACACATCCTGTCCTACAGTAGCTGTATTCCTCAGAGACACATCCTGTCCTACAGTAGCTGTATTCCTCAGAGACACATCCTGTCCGACAGCAGTTGTATTCAGAGACACATCCTGTCCTACAGTAGCTGTATTCAGAGACACATCCTGTCCTACAGTAGCTGTATTCAGAGACACATCCTGTCCTACAGTAGCTGTATTCCTCAAAGACACATCCTGTCCTACAGAAGCTGTATTCAGAGACACATCCTGTCCTACAGTAGCTGTAGTCAGAGACACATCCTGTCCTACAGTCGCTGTAGTCAGAGACACATCCTGTCCTACAGTAGCTGTAGTCAGAGACACATCCTGTCATACAGTAGCTGTATTCAGAGACACATCCTGTCATTCAATAGCTGTAGTCAGAGACACATCCTGTCCTACAGTAGCTGTATTCCTCAGAGACACATCCTGTCCTACAGTAGCTGTATTCAGAGACATATCCTGTCCTAAAGTAGCTGTATTCAGAGACACATCCTGTCCTACAGTAGCTGTATTCAGAGACACATCCTGTCATACAGAGCTGTATTCAGAGACACACCCTGTCCTACAGTAGCCATATTCCTCAGAGACACATCCTGTCCTACAGTAGCTGTATTCAGAGACACATCCTGTCCTACAGTAGCTATATTCCCCAGAGACACATCATGTCCTACAGTAGCTGTATTCAGAGACACATCCTGTCCTACAGTAGCTGTAATCAGAGACACATCCTGTCCTACAGTAGCTGTATTCCACAGAGACACATCCTGTCCTACAGTAGCCGTATTCCTCAGAGACACATCCTGTCCTACAGTAGCTGTATTCCTCAGAGACACATCCTGTCCTACAGTAGCTGTATTCCACAGAGAAACATCCTGTCCTACAGTAGCTGTATTCATCAGAGACACATCCTGTCCTACAGTAGCTGTATTCCTCAGAGACACATCCTGTCCTACAGTAGCTGTATTCCTCAGAGACACATCCTGTCCTACAGTAGCTGTATTCCTCAGAGGCACATCCTGTCCTACAGTAGCTGTATTCAGAGACACATCCTGTCCTACAGTAGCTGTATTCCTCAGAGACACATCCTGTCCTACAGTAGCTGTATTCCTCAGAGAGACATCCTGTCCTACAGTAGCTGTATTCCTCAGAGACATATCCTGTCCTACAGTAGCTGTATTCAGAGACACATCCTGTCCTACAGTAGCTGTTTCAGAGACACATCCTGTCCTCCAGTAGCTGTATTCCTCAGAGGCACATCCTGTCCTAAAGTAGCTGTATTCAGAGACATATCCTGTCCTACAGTAGCTGTATTCCTCAGAGATACATCCTGTCCTACAGTAGCTGTATTCCTCAGAGACACATCCTGTCCTACAGTAGCTGTAGTGAGAGACACATCCTGTCCTACAGTAGCTGTATTCCACAGAGACACATCCTGTCATACAGTAGCTGTATTCAGAGACACATCCTGTCCTAGAGTAGCTATATTCCTCAGAGACACATCCTGTCATACAGTAGCTGTATTCCTCAGAGACCTACCCTGTCCAAAAGAAGCTGTATTCAGAGACACATCCTGTCCTGGAGTAGCTATATTCCTCAGAGACACATCCTGTCCTACAGTAGCTGTATTCAGAGACACATCCTGTCCTACAGTAGCTGTATTCCACAGAGACACATCCTGTCCTACAGTAGCTGTATTCCTCAGAGACACATCCTGTCCTACAGTAGCTGTATTCCACAGAGACAAATGCTGTCCTACAGTTGCTGTATTCAGAGACACATCCTGTCATACAGTAGCTGAATTCAGAGACACATCCTGTCCTACAGTAGCTGTAGTCAGAGACTCATTCTGTCCTACAGTAGCTGTATTCCTCAGAGATACATCCTGTCCTACAGTAGCTGTATTCCTCAGAGAGACATTCTGTCCTACAGTAGCCGTATTCCTCAGAGACACATCCTGTCCTAAAGTAGCTGTATTCAGAGACACATCCTGTCCTACAGTAGCTGTATTCAGAGACACATCCTGTCATACAGAGCTGTATTCAGAGACGCACCCTGTCCTACAGTAGCCATATTCCTCAGAGACACATCCTGTCCTACAGTAGCTGTATTCAGAGACACATCCTGTCCTACAGTAGCTATATTCCCCAGAGACACATCATGTCCTACAGTAGCTGTATTCAGAGACACATCCTGTCCTACAGTAGCTGTAATCAGAGACACATCCTGTCCTACAGTAGCTGTATTCCTCAGAGACACATCCTGTCCTACAGTAGCCGTATTCCTCAGAGACACATCATGTCCTACAGTAGCTGTATTCCTCAGAGACACATCCTGTCCTACAGTAGCTGTATTCCACAGAGAAACAACCTGTCCTACAGTAGCTGTATTCATCAGAGACACATCCTGTCCTACAGTAGCTGTATTCCTCAGAGACACATCCTGTCCTACAGTAGCTGTATTCCTCAGAGACACATCCTGTCCTACAGTAGCTGTATTCCTCAGAGGCACATCCTGTCCTACAGTAGCTGTATTCAGAGACACATCCTGTCCTACAGTAGCTGTTTCAGAGACACATCCTGTCCTACAGTAGCTGTATTCCTCAGAGACACATCCTGTCCTACAGTAGCTGTATTCCTCAGAGAGACATCCTGTCCTACAGTAGCTGTATTCCTCAGAGACATATCCTGTCCTACAGTAGCTGTATTCAGAGACACATCCTGTCCTACAGTAGCTGTATTCAGAGACACATCCTGTCCTCCAGTAGCTGTATTCCTCAGAGGCACATCCTGTCCTACAGTAGCTGTATTCAGAGACACATCCTGTCCTACAGTAGCTGTATTCCTCAGAGACACATCCTGTCCTACAGTAGCTGTATTCCTCAGAGACACATCCTGTCCTACAGTAGCTGTATTCCACAGAGACACATCCTGTCATACAGTAGCTGTATTCCACAGAGACACATCCTGTCATACAGTAGCTGTATTCAGAGACACATCCTGTCCTAGAGTAGCTATATTCCTCAGAGACACATCCTGTCCTACAGTAGCTGTATTCCTCAGGGACACATCCTGTCCTACAGTAGCTGTATTCAGAGACACATCCTGTCCTACTGTAGCTGTATTCCTCAGAGACAAATCCTGTCCTACAGTAGCTGTATTCCTCAGAGACAAATCCTGTCCTACAGTAGCTGTATTCTTCAGAGACACATCCTGTCCTACAGTAGCTGTATTCCTCAGAGACACGTCCTGTCCTACAGTAGCTGTATTCCTCAGAGACACGTCCTGTCCTACAGTAGCTGTATTCCTCAGAGACACATCCTGTCCTACAGTAGCTGTATTCAAAGACACATCCTGTCATACAGTAGCTAAATTCAGAGACACATCCTGTCCTACAGTAGAAGTATACCTCAGAGACACATCCTGTCCTACAGTAGCTGTATTCCTCAGAGACACATCCTGTCCTAAAGTAGCTGTATTCAGAGACATATCGTGTCCTACAGTGGCCGTATTCCTCAGAGACACATCCTGTCCTACAGTAGCTGTATTCCTCAGAGACACATCCTGTCCTACAGTAGCTGTATTCCTCAGAGACACATCCTGTTCTACAGTAGCTGTATTCAGAGACACATCCTGTCCTACAGTAGCTGTATTCCTCAGAGACACATCCTGTCCTACAGTAGCTGTATTCCTAAGAGACACATCCTGTCCTACAGTAGCTGTATTCCTCAGAGACACATCCTGTCCTACAGTAGCTGTATTCAGAGACACATCCTGTCATACAGTAGCTGTATTCAGAGACACATCCTGTCCTACAGTAGCTGTATTCCTCAGAGACACATCCTGTCCTACAGTAGCTGTATTCAGAAACACATCCTGTCCGACAGCAGTTGTATTCAGAGACACATCCTGTCCTACAGTAGCTGTATTCAGAGACACATCCTGTCCTACAGTAGCTGTATTCAGAGACACATCCTGTCCTACAGTAGCTGTATTCAGAGACACATCCTGTCCTACAGTAGCTGTATTCCTCAGAGACACATCCTGTCCTACAGTAGCTGTATTCAGAAACACATCCTGTCCGACAGCAGTTGTATTCAGAGACACATCCTGTCCTACAGTAGCTGTATTCAGAGACATATCCTGTCCTACAGTAGCTGTATTCAGAGACACATCCTGTCCTACAGTAGCTGTACTCCTCAGAGACACATCCTATCCTACAGTAGCTGTATTCCTCAGAAACACATCCTGTTCTACAGTAGCTGTATTCCTCAGAGACAGATCCTGTCCTACAGTAGCCGCATTCCTCAGAGACACATCCTGTCCTACAGTAGCTGTATTCCTCAGAGACACATCCTGTCCTACAGTAGCTGTATTCAGAGACACATCCTGTCCTACAGTAGCTGTATTCAGAGACACATCCTGTCCTACAGTAGCTGTAGTCAGAGACACATCCTGTCCTACAGTAGCTGTATTCAGAGACACATCCTGTCCTACAGTAGCTTAATTCAGAGATTCATCCTGTCCTACAGTAGCTGTATTCCTCAGAGACACATCCTGTCCTACAGTAGCAGTATTCCACAGAGACACATCATGTCATACAGTAGATGTATTCCACAGAGACACATCCTGTCCTACAGTAACTGTATTCCTCAGAGACACATCCTGTCCTACAGTAGCTGTATTCAGAGAAACATCCTGTCATACAGTAGCTGTATTCCTCAGAGACACATCCTGCCCTACAGTAGCTGTATTCAGAGACACATCCTGTCATACAGTAGCTGTATTCCTCAGAGACACATCCTGTCCTACAGTAGCTGTATTCAGAGACACATCCGGTCCTACAGTAGCTGTAGTCAGAGAGACATCCTGTCCTACAGTAGCTGTATTCCTCAGGGACACATCCTGTCCTAGAGTAGCTGTATTCAGAGACAAATCCTGTCCTACAGTAGCTGTATTCTTCAGAGACACATCCTGTCCTACAGTAGCTGTATTCCTCAGAGACACGTCCTGTCCTACAGTAGCTGTATTCCTCAGAGACACATCCTGTCCTACAGTAGCTGTATTCAAAGACACATCCTGTCATACAGTAGCTGTATTCCTCAGAGACACATCCTGTCATACAGTAGCTAAATTCAGAGACACATCCTGTCCTACAGTAGAAGTATACCTCAGAGACACATCCTGTCCTACAGTAGCTGTATTCCTCAGAGACACATCCTGTCCTAAAGTAGCTGTATTCAGAGACATATCCTGTCCTACAGTAGCTGTATTCAGAGACATATCCTGTCCTACAGTAGCTGTATTCAGAGACATATCCTGTCCTACAGTAGCCGTATTCCTCAGAGACACATCCTGTCCTACAGTAGCTGTATTCCTCAGAGACACATCCTGTCCTACAGTAGCTGTATTCCTCAGAGACACATCCTGTCCTACAGTAGCTGTATTCCTCAGAGACACATCCTGTCCTAAAGTAGCTGTATTCCTCAGAGACACATCCTGTCCTACAGTAGCTGTATTCCTCAGAGACACATCCTGTCCTACAGTAGCTGTATTCCTCAGATACACATCCTGTCCTACAGTAGCTGTATTCCTCAGAGAAACATCCTGTCCTACAGTAGCTGTATTCCTCAGAAACACATCCTGTCCTAAAGTAGTTGTATTCCTCAGAGACACATCCTGTCCTACAATAGCTGTTTCACAGACATATCCTGTCCTACAGAAGCTGTATTCAGAGACACATCCTGTCCTACAGTAGCTGTAGTCAGAGAAACATCCTGTCATACAGTAGCTGTATTCCTCAGAGACACATCCTGCCCTACAGTAGCTGTATTCAGAAACACATCCTGTCCGACAGCAGTTGTATTCAGAGACACATCCTGTCCTACAGTAGCTGTATTCAGAGACACATCCTGTCCTACAGTAGCTGTATTCAGAGACACATCCTGTCCTACAGTAGCTGTATTCAGAGACACATCCTGTCCTACAGTAGCTGTATTCCTCAGAGACACATCCTGTCCTACAGTAGCTGTATTCAGAAACACATCCTGTCCGACAGCAGTTGTATTCAGAGACACATCCTGTCCTACAGTAGCTGTATTCAGAGACACATCCTGTCCTACAGTAGTTGTATTCAGAGACACATCCTGTCCTACAGTAGCTGTACTCCTCAGAGACACATCCTATCCTACAGTAGCTGTATTCCTCAGAAACACATCCTGTTCTACAGTAGCTGTATTCCTCAGAGACACATCCTGTCCTACAGTAGCCGTATTCCTCAGAGACACATCCTGTCCTACAGTAGCTGTATTCCTCAGAGACACATCCTGTCCTACAGTAGCTGTATTCAGAGACACATCCTGTCCTACAGTAGCTGTATTCAGAGACACATCCTGTCCTACAGTAGCTGTAGTCAGAGACATATCCTGTCCTACAGTAGCTGTATTCAGAGACATATCCTGTCCTACAGTAGCCGTATTCCTCAGAGACACATCCTGTCCTACAGTAGCTGTATTCCTCAGAGACACATCCTGTCCTACAGTAGCTGTATTCCTCAGAGACACATCCTGTCCTACAGTAGCTGTATTCCTCAGAGACACATCCTGTCCTAAAGTAGCTGTATTCCTCAGAGACACATCCTGTCCTACAGTAGCTGTATTCCTCAGAGACACATCCTGTCCTACAGTAGCTGTATTCCTCAGATACACATCCTGTCCTACAGTAGCTGTATTCCTCAGAGAAACATCCTGTCCTACAGTAGCTGTATTCCTCAGAAACACATCCTGTCCTAAAGTAGTTGTATTCCTCAGAGACACATCCTGTCCTACAATAGCTGTTTCACAGACATATCCTGTCCTACAGAAGCTGTATTCAGAGACACATCCTGTCCTACAGTAGCTGTAGTCAGAGAAACATCCTGTCATACAGTAGCTGTATTCCTCAGAGACACATCCTGCCCTACAGTAGCTGTATTCAGAAACACATCCTGTCCGACAGCAGTTGTATTCAGAGACACATCCTGTCCTACAGTAGCTGTATTCAGAGACACATCCTGTCCTACAGTAGCTGTATTCAGAGACACATCCTGTCCTACAGTAGCTGTATTCAGAGACACATCCTGTCCTACAGTAGCTGTATTCCTCAGAGACACATCCTGTCCTACAGTAGCTGTATTCAGAAACACATCCTGTCCGACAGCAGTTGTATTCAGAGACACATCCTGTCCTACAGTAGCTGTATACAGAGACACATCCTGTCCTACAGTAGTTGTATTCAAAGATAAATCCCGTCCTACAGTAGCTGTACTCCTCAGAGACACATCCTATCCTACAGTAGCTGTATTCCTCAGAAACACATCCTGTTCTACAGTAGCTGTATTCCTCAGAGACACATCCTGTCCTACAGTAGCCGTATTCCTCAGAGACACATCCTGTCCTACAGTAGCTGTATTCCTCAGAGACACATCCTGTCCTACAGTAGCTGTATTCAGAGACACATCCTGTCCTACAGTAGCTGTATTCAGAGACACATCCTGTCCTACAGTAGCTGTAGTCAGAGACACATCCTGTCCTACAGTAGCTGTATTCAGAGACACATCCTGTCCTACAGTAGCTTTATTCAGAGACTCATCCTGTCCTACAGTAGCTGTATTCCTCAGAGACACATCCTGTCCTACAGTAGCAGTATTCCACAGAGACACATCATGTCATACAGTAGCTGTATTCCACAGAGACACATCCTGTCCTACAGTAGCTGTATTCAGAGAAACATCCTGTCATACAGTAGCTGTATTCCTCAGAGACACATCCTGCCCTACAGTAGCTGTATTCAGAGACACATCCTGTCATACAGTAGCTGTATTCCTCAGAGACACATCCTGTCCTACAGTAGCTGTATTCAGAGACACATCCGGTCCTACAGTAGCTGTAGTCAGAGAGACATCCTGTCCTACAGTAGCTGTATTCCTCAGGGACACATCCTGTCCTAGAGTAGCTGTATTCAGAGACAAATCCTGTCCTACAGTAGCTGTATTCAGAGACACATCCTGTCCTACAGTAGCTGTATTCCTCAGAGACACATCCTGTCCTACAGTAGCTGTATTCAGAAACACATCCTGTCCGACAGCAGTTGTATTCAGAGACACATCCTGTCCTACAGTAGCTGTATTCAGAGACATATCCTGTCCTACAGTAGCTGTATTCAGAGACACATCCTGTCCTACAGTAGCTGTACTCCTCAGAGACACATCCTATCCTACAGTAGCTGTATTCCTCAGAAACACATCCTGTCATACAGTAGCTGTATTCCTCAGAGACACATCCTGCCCTACAGTAGCTGTATTCAGAGACACATCCTGTCATACAGTAGCTGTATTCCTCAGAGACACATCCTGTCCTACAGTAGCTGTATTCAGAGACACATCCGGTCCTACAGTAGCTGTAGTCAGAGAGACATCCTGTCCTACAGTAGCTGTATTCCTCAGGGACACATCCTGTCCTAGAGTAGCTGTATTCAGAGACAAATCCTGTCCTACAGTAGCTGTATTCTTCAGAGACACATCCTGTCCTACAGTAGCTGTATTCCTCAGAGACACGTCCTGTCCTACAGTAGCTGTATTCCTCAGAGACACATCCTGTCCTACAGTAGCTGTATTCAAAGACACATCCTGTCATACAGTAGCTGTATTCCTCAGAGACACATCCTGTCATACAGTAGCTAAATTCAGAGACACATCCTGTCCTACAGTAGAAGTATACCTCAGAGACACATCCTGTCCTACAGTAGCTGTATTCCTCAGAGACACATCCTGTCCTAAAGTAGCTGTATTCAGAGACATATCCTGTCCTACAGTAGCTGTATTCAGAGACATATCCTGTCCTACAGTAGCTGTATTCAGAGACATATCCTGTCCTACAGTAGCCGTATTCCTCAGAGACACATCCTGTCCTACAGTAGCTGTATTCCTCAGAGACACATCCTGTCCTACAGTAGCTGTATTCCTCAGAGACACATCCTGTCCTACAGTAGCTGTATTCCTCAGAGACACATCCTGTCCTAAAGTAGCTGTATTCCTCAGAGACACATCCTGTCCTACAGTAGCTGTATTCCTCAGAGACACATCCTGTCCTACAGTAGCTGTATTCCTCAGATACACATCCTGTCCTACAGTAGCTGTATTCCTCAGAGAAACATCCTGTCCTACAGTAGCTGTATTCCTCAGAAACACATCCTGTCCTAAAGTAGTTGTATTCCTCAGAGACACATCCTGTCCTACAATAGCTGTTTCACAGACATATCCTGTCCTACAGAAGCTGTATTCAGAGACACATCCTGTCCTACAGTAGCTGTAGTCAGAGAAACATCCTGTCATACAGTAGCTGTATTCCTCAGAGACACATCCTGCCCTACAGTAGCTGTATTCAGAAACACATCCTGTCCGACAGCAGTTGTATTCAGAGACACATCCTGTCCTACAGTAGCTGTATTCAGAGACACATCCTGTCCTACAGTAGCTGTATTCAGAGACACATCCTGTCCTACAGTAGCTGTATTCAGAGACACATCCTGTCCTACAGTAGCTGTATTCCTCAGAGACACATCCTGTCCTACAGTAGCTGTATTCAGAAACACATCCTGTCCGACAGCAGTTGTATTCAGAGACACATCCTGTCCTACAGTAGCTGTATTCAGAGACACATCCTGTCCTACAGTAGTTGTATTCAGAGACACATCCTGTCCTACAGTAGCTGTACTCCTCAGAGACACATCCTATCCTACAGTAGCTGTATTCCTCAGAAACACATCCTGTTCTACAGTAGCTGTATTCCTCAGAGACACATCCTGTCCTACAGTAGCCGTATTCCTCAGAGACACATCCTGTCCTACAGTAGCTGTATTCCTCAGAGACACATCCTGTCCTACAGTAGCTGTATTCAGAGACACATCCTGTCCTACAGTAGCTGTATTCAGAGACACATCCTGTCCTACAGTAGCTGTAGTCAGAGACACATCCTGTCCTACAGTAGCTGTATTCAGAGACACATCCTGTCCTACAGTAGCTTTATTCAGAGACTCATCCTGTCCTACAGTAGCTGTATTCCTCAGAGACACATCCTGTCCTACAGTAGCAGTATTCCACAGAGACACATCATGTCATACAGTAGCTGTATTCCACAGAGACACATCCTGTCCTACAGTAGCTGTATTCAGAGAAACATCCTGTCATACAGTAGCTGTATTCCTCAGAGACACATCCTGCCCTACAGTAGCTGTATTCAGAGACACATCCTGTCATACAGTAGCTGTATTCCTCAGAGACACATCCTGTCCTACAGTAGCTGTATTCAGAGACACATCCGGTCCTACAGTAGCTGTAGTCAGAGAGACATCCTGTCCTACAGTAGCTGTATTCCTCAGGGACACATCCTGTCCTAGAGTAGCTGTATTCAGAGACAAATCCTGTCCTACAGTAGCTGTATTCAGAGACACATCCTGTCCTACAGTAGCTGTATTCCTCAGAGACACATCCTGTCCTACAGTAGCTGTATTCAGAAACACATCCTGTCCGACAGCAGTTGTATTCAGAGACACATCCTGTCCTACAGTAGCTGTATTCAGAGACATATCCTGTCCTACAGTAGCTGTATTCAGAGACACATCCTGTCCTACAGTAGCTGTACTCCTCAGAGACACATCCTATCCTACAGTAGCTGTATTCCTCAGAAACACATCCTGTCATACAGTAGCTGTATTCCTCAGAGACACATCCTGCCCTACAGTAGCTGTATTCAGAGACACATCCTGTCATACAGTAGCTGTATTCCTCAGAGACACATCCTGTCCTACAGTAGCTGTATTCAGAGACACATCCGGTCCTACAGTAGCTGTAGTCAGAGAGACATCCTGTCCTACAGTAGCTGTATTCCTCAGGGACACATCCTGTCCTAGAGTAGCTGTATTCAGAGACAAATCCTGTCCTACAGTAGCTGTATTCTTCAGAGACACATCCTGTCCTACAGTAGCTGTATTCCTCAGAGACACGTCCTGTCCTACAGTAGCTGTATTCCTCAGAGACACATCCTGTCCTACAGTAGCTGTATTCAAAGACACATCCTGTCATACAGTAGCTGTATTCCTCAGAGACACATCCTGTCATACAGTAGCTAAATTCAGAGACACATCCTGTCCTACAGTAGAAGTATACCTCAGAGACACATCCTGTCCTACAGTAGCTGTATTCCTCAGAGACACATCCTGTCCTAAAGTAGCTGTATTCAGAGACATATCCTGTCCTACAGTAGCTGTATTCAGAGACATATCCTGTCCTACAGTAGCTGTATTCAGAGACATATCCTGTCCTACAGTAGCCGTATTCCTCAGAGACACATCCTGTCCTACAGTAGCTGTATTCCTCAGAGACACATCCTGTCCTACAGTAGCTGTATTCCTCAGAGACACATCCTGTCCTACAGTAGCTGTATTCCTCAGAGACACATCCTGTCCTAAAGTAGCTGTATTCCTCAGAGACACATCCTGTCCTACAGTAGCTGTATTCCTCAGAGACACATCCTGTCCTACAGTAGCTGTATTCCTCAGATACACATCCTGTCCTACAGTAGCTGTATTCCTCAGAGAAACATCCTGTCCTACAGTAGCTGTATTCCTCAGAAACACATCCTGTCCTAAAGTAGTTGTATTCCTCAGAGACACATCCTGTCCTACAATAGCTGTTTCACAGACATATCCTGTCCTACAGAAGCTGTATTCAGAGACACATCCTGTCCTACAGTAGCTGTAGTCAGAGAAACATCCTGTCATACAGTAGCTGTATTCCTCAGAGACACATCCTGCCCTACAGTAGCTGTATTCAGAAACACATCCTGTCCGACAGCAGTTGTATTCAGAGACACATCCTGTCCTACAGTAGCTGTATTCAGAGACACATCCTGTCCTACAGTAGCTGTATTCAGAGACACATCCTGTCCTACAGTAGCTGTATTCAGAGACACATCCTGTCCTACAGTAGCTGTATTCCTCAGAGACACATCCTGTCCTACAGTAGCTGTATTCAGAAACACATCCTGTCCGACAGCAGTTGTATTCAGAGACACATCCTGTCCTACAGTAGCTGTATTCAGAGACACATCCTGTCCTACAGTAGTTGTATTCAGAGACACATCCTGTCCTACAGTAGCTGTACTCCTCAGAGACACATCCTATCCTACAGTAGCTGTATTCCTCAGAAACACATCCTGTTCTACAGTAGCTGTATTCCTCAGAGACACATCCTGTCCTACAGTAGCCGTATTCCTCAGAGACACATCCTGTCCTACAGTAGCTGTATTCCTCAGAGACACATCCTGTCCTACAGTAGCTGTATTCAGAGACACATCCTGTCCTACAGTAGCTGTATTCAGAGACACATCCTGTCCTACAGTAGCTGTAGTCAGAGACACATCCTGTCCTACAGTAGCTGTATTCAGAGACACATCCTGTCCTACAGTAGCTTTATTCAGAGACTCATCCTGTCCTACAGTAGCTGTATTCCTCAGAGACACATCCTGTCCTACAGTAGCAGTATTCCACAGAGACACATCATGTCATACAGTAGCTGTATTCCACAGAGACACATCCTGTCCTACAGTAGCTGTATTCAGAGAAACATCCTGTCATACAGTAGCTGTATTCCTCAGAGACACATCCTGCCCTACAGTAGCTGTAGTCAGAGAGACATCCTGTCCTACAGTAGCTGTATTCCTCAGGGACACATCCTGTCCTAGAGTAGCTGTATTCAGAGACAAATCCTGTCCTACAGTAGCTGTATTCAGAGACACATCCTGTCCTACAGTAGCTGTATTCCTCAGAGACACATCCTGTCCTACAGTAGCTGTATTCAGAAACACATCCTGTCCGACAGCAGTTGTATTCAGAGACACATCCTGTCCTACAGTAGCTGTATTCAGAGACATATCCTGTCCTACAGTAGCTGTATTCAGAGACACATCCTGTCCTACAGTAGCTGTACTCCTCAGAGACACATCCTATCCTACAGTAGCTGTATTCCTCAGAAACACATCCTGTTCTACAGTAGCTGTATTCCTCAGAGACACATCCTGTCCTACAGTAGCCGCATTCCTCAGAGACACATCCTGTCCTACAGTAGCTGTATTCCTCAGAGACACATCCTGTCCTACAGTAGCTGTATTCAGAGACACATCCTGTCCTACAGTAGCTGTATTCAGAGACACATCCTGTCCTACAGTAGCTGTAGTCAGAGACACATCCTGTCCTACAGTAGCTGTATTCAGAGACACATCCTGTCCTACAGTAGCTTTATTCAGAGACTCATCCTGTCCTACAGTAGCTGTATTCCTCAGAGACACATCCTGTCCTACAGTAGCAGTATTCCACAGAGACACATCATGTCATACAGTAGCTGTATTCCACAGAGACACATCCTGTCCTACAGTAACTTTATTCCTCAGAGACACATCCTGTCCTACAGTAGCTGTATTCAGAGAAACATCCTGTCATACAGTAGCTGTATTCCTCAGAGACACATCCTGCCCTACAGTAGCTGTATTCAGAGACACATCCTGTCATACAGTAGCTGTATTCCTCAGAGACACATCCTGTCCTACAGTAGCTGTATTCAGAGACACATCCGGTCCTACAGTAGCTGTAGTCAGAGAGACATCCTGTCCTACAGTAGCTGTATTCCTCAGGGACACATCCTGTCCTAGAGTAGCTGTATTCAGAGACAAATCCTGTCCTACAGTAGCTGTATTCTTCAGAGACACATCCTGTCCTACAGTAGCTGTATTCCTCAGAGACACGTCCTGTCCTACAGTAGCTGTATTCCTCAGAGACACATCCTGTCCTACAGTAGCTGTATTCAAAGACACATCCTGTCATACAGTAGCTGTATTCCTCAGAGACACATCCTGTCATACAGTAGCTAAATTCAGAGACACATCCTGTCCTACAGTAGAAGTATACCTCAGAGACACATCCTGTCCTACAGTAGCTGTATTCCTCAGAGACACATCCTGTCCTAAAGTAGCTGTATTCAGAGACATATCCTGTCCTACAGTAGCTGTATTCAGAGACATATCCTGTCCTACAGTAGCTGTATTCAGAGACATATCCTGTCCTACAGTAGCCGTATTCCTCAGAGACACATCCTGTCCTACAGTAGCTGTATTCCTCAGAGACACATCCTGTCCTACAGTAGCTGTATTCCTCAGAGACACATCCTGTCCTACAGTAGCTGTATTCCTCAGAGACACATCCTGTCCTAAAGTAGCTGTATTCCTCAGAGACACATCCTGTCCTACAGTAGCTGTATTCCTCAGAGACACATCCTGTCCTACAGTAGCTGTATTCCTCAGATACACATCCTGTCCTACAGTAGCTGTATTCCTCAGAGAAACATCCTGTCCTACAGTAGCTGTATTCCTCAGAAACACATCCTGTCCTAAAGTAGTTGTATTCCTCAGAGACACATCCTGTCCTACAATAGCTGTTTCACAGACATATCCTGTCCTACAGAAGCTGTATTCAGAGACACATCCTGTCCTACAGTAGCTGTAGTCAGAGAAACATCCTGTCATACAGTAGCTGTATTCCTCAGAGACACATCCTGCCCTACAGTAGCTGTATTCAGAAACACATCCTGTCCGACAGCAGTTGTATTCAGAGACACATCCTGTCCTACAGTAGCTGTATTCAGAGACACATCCTGTCCTACAGTAGCTGTATTCAGAGACACATCCTGTCCTACAGTAGCTGTATTCAGAGACACATCCTGTCCTACAGTAGCTGTATTCCTCAGAGACACATCCTGTCCTACAGTAGCTGTATTCAGAAACACATCCTGTCCGACAGCAGTTGTATTCAGAGACACATCCTGTCCTACAGTAGCTGTATTCAGAGACACATCCTGTCCTACAGTAGTTGTATTCAGAGACACATCCTGTCCTACAGTAGCTGTACTCCTCAGAGACACATCCTATCCTACAGTAGCTGTATTCCTCAGAAACACATCCTGTTCTACAGTAGCTGTATTCCTCAGAGACACATCCTGTCCTACAGTAGCCGTATTCCTCAGAGACACATCCTGTCCTACAGTAGCTGTATTCCTCAGAGACACATCCTGTCCTACAGTAGCTGTATTCAGAGACACATCCTGTCCTACAGTAGCTGTATTCAGACACATCCTGTCCTACAGTAGCTGTAGTCAGAGACACATCCTGTCCTACAGTAGCTGTATTCAGAGACACATCCTGTCCTACAGTAGCTTTATTCAGAGACTCATCCTGTCCTACAGTAGCTGTATTCCTCAGAGACACATCCTGCCCTACAGTAGCTGTATTCAGAGACACATCCTGTCATACAGTAGCTGTATTCCTCAGAGACACATCCTGTCCTACAGTAGCTGTATTCAGAGACACATCCGGTCCTACAGTAGCTGTAGTCAGAGAGACATCCTGTCCTACAGTAGCTGTATTCCTCAGGGACACATCCTGTCCTAGAGTAGCTGTATTCAGAGACAAATCCTGTCCTACAGTAGCTGTATTCTTCAGAGACACATCCTGTCCTACAGTAGCTGTATTCCTCAGAGACACGTCCTGTCCTACAGTAGCTGTATTCCTCAGAGACACATCCTGTCCTACAGTAGCTGTATTCAAAGACACATCCTGTCATACAGTAGCTGTATTCCTCAGAGACACATCCTGTCATACAGTAGCTAAATTCAGAGACACATCCTGTCCTACAGTAGAAGTATACCTCAGAGACACATCCTGTCCTACAGTAGCTGTATTCCTCAGAGACACATCCTGTCCTAAAGTAGCTGTATTCAGAGACATATCCTGTCCTACAGTAGCTGTATTCAGAGACATATCCTGTCCTACAGTAGCTGTATTCAGAGACATATCCTGTCCTACAGTAGCCGTATTCCTCAGAGACACATCCTGTCCTACAGTAGCTGTATTCCTCAGAGACACATCCTGTCCTACAGTAGCTGTATTCCTCAGAGACACATCCTGTCCTACAGTAGCTGTATTCCTCAGAGACACATCCTGTCCTAAAGTAGCTGTATTCCTCAGAGACACATCCTGTCCTACAGTAGCTGTATTCCTCAGAGACACATCCTGTCCTACAGTAGCTGTATTCCTCAGATACACATCCTGTCCTACAGTAGCTGTATTCCTCAGAGAAACATCCTGTCCTACAGTAGCTGTATTCCTCAGAAACACATCCTGTCCTAAAGTAGTTGTATTCCTCAGAGACACATCCTGTCCTACAATAGCTGTTTCACAGACATATCCTGTCCTACAGAAGCTGTATTCAGAGACACATCCTGTCCTACAGTAGCTGTAGTCAGAGAAACATCCTGTCATACAGTAGCTGTATTCCTCAGAGACACATCCTGCCCTACAGTAGCTGTATTCAGAAACACATCCTGTCCGACAGCAGTTGTATTCAGAGACACATCCTGTCCTACAGTAGCTGTATTCAGAGACACATCCTGTCCTACAGTAGCTGTATTCAGAGACACATCCTGTCCTACAGTAGCTGTATTCAGAGACACATCCTGTCCTACAGTAGCTGTATTCCTCAGAGACACATCCTGTCCTACAGTAGCTGTATTCAGAAACACATCCTGTCCGACAGCAGTTGTATTCAGAGACACATCCTGTCCTACAGTAGCTGTATTCAGAGACACATCCTGTCCTACAGTAGTTGTATTCAGAGACACATCCTGTCCTACAGTAGCTGTACTCCTCAGAGACACATCCTATCCTACAGTAGCTGTATTCCTCAGAAACACATCCTGTTCTACAGTAGCTGTATTCCTCAGAGACACATCCTGTCCTACAGTAGCCGTATTCCTCAGAGACACATCCTGTCCTACAGTAGCTGTATTCCTCAGAGACACATCCTGTCCTACAGTAGCTGTATTCAGAGACACATCCTGTCCTACAGTAGCTGTATTCAGAGACACATCCTGTCCTACAGTAGCTGTAGTCAGAGACACATCCTGTCCTACAGTAGCTGTATTCAGAGACACATCCTGTCCTACAGTAGCTTTATTCAGAGACTCATCCTGTCCTACAGTAGCTGTATTCCTCAGAGACACATCCTGTCCTACAGTAGCAGTATTCCACAGAGACACATCATGTCATACAGTAGCTGTATTCCACAGAGACACATCCTGTCCTACAGTAGCTGTATTCAGAGAAACATCCTGTCATACAGTAGCTGTATTCCTCAGAGACACATCCTGCCCTACAGTAGCTGTATTCAGAGACACATCCTGTCATACAGTAGCTGTATTCCTCAGAGACACATCCTGTCCTACAGTAGCTGTATTCAGAGACACATCCGGTCCTACAGTAGCTGTAGTCAGAGAGACATCCTGTCCTACAGTAGCTGTATTCCTCAGGGACACATCCTGTCCTAGAGTAGCTGTATTCAGAGACAAATCCTGTCCTACAGTAGCTGTATTCAGAGACACATCCTGTCCTACAGTAGCTGTATTCCTCAGAGACACATCCTGTCCTACAGTAGCTGTATTCAGAAACACATCCTGTCCGACAGCAGTTGTATTCAGAGACACATCCTGTCCTACAGTAGCTGTATTCAGAGACATATCCTGTCCTACAGTAGCTGTATTCAGAGACACATCCTGTCCTACAGTAGCTGTACTCCTCAGAGACACATCCTATCCTACAGTAGCTGTATTCCTCAGAAACACATCCTGTCATACAGTAGCTGTATTCCTCAGAGACACATCCTGCCCTACAGTAGCTGTATTCAGAGACACATCCTGTCATACAGTAGCTGTATTCCTCAGAGACACATCCTGTCCTACAGTAGCTGTATTCAGAGACACATCCGGTCCTACAGTAGCTGTAGTCAGAGAGACATCCTGTCCTACAGTAGCTGTATTCCTCAGGGACACATCCTGTCCTAGAGTAGCTGTATTCAGAGACAAATCCTGTCCTACAGTAGCTGTATTCTTCAGAGACACATCCTGTCCTACAGTAGCTGTATTCCTCAGAGACACGTCCTGTCCTACAGTAGCTGTATTCCTCAGAGACACATCCTGTCCTACAGTAGCTGTATTCAAAGACACATCCTGTCATACAGTAGCTGTATTCCTCAGAGACACATCCTGTCATACAGTAGCTAAATTCAGAGACACATCCTGTCCTACAGTAGAAGTATACCTCAGAGACACATCCTGTCCTACAGTAGCTGTATTCCTCAGAGACACATCCTGTCCTAAAGTAGCTGTATTCAGAGACATATCCTGTCCTACAGTAGCTGTATTCAGAGACATATCCTGTCCTACAGTAGCTGTATTCAGAGACACATCCTGTCCTACAATAGCTGTTTCACAGACATATCCTGTCCTACAGAAGCTGTATTCAGAGACACATCCTGTCCTACAGTAGCTGTAGTCAGAGAAACATCCTGTCATACAGTAGCTGTATTCCTCAGAGACACATCCTGCCCTACAGTAGCTGTATTCAGAAACACATCCTGTCCGACAGCAGTTGTATTCAGAGACACATCCTGTCCTACAGTAGCTGTATTCAGAGACACATCCTGTCCTACAGTAGCTGTATTCAGAGACACATCCTGTCCTACAGTAGCTGTATTCAGAGACACATCCTGTCCTACAGTAGCTGTATTCCTCAGAGACACATCCTGTCCTACAGTAGCTGTATTCAGAAACACATCCTGTCCGACAGCAGTTGTATTCAGAGACACATCCTGTCCTACAGTAGCTGTATTCAGAGACACATCCTGTCCTACAGTAGTTGTATTCAGAGACACATCCTGTCCTACAGTAGCTGTACTCCTCAGAGACACATCCTATCCTACAGTAGCTGTATTCCTCAGAAACACATCCTGTTCTACAGTAGCTGTATTCCTCAGAGACACATCCTGTCCTACAGTAGCCGTATTCCTCAGAGACACATCCTGTCCTACAGTAGCTGTATTCCTCAGAGACACATCCTGTCCTACAGTAGCTGTATTCAGAGACACATCCTGTCCTACAGTAGCTGTATTCAGAGACACATCCTGTCCTACAGTAGCTGTAGTCAGAGACACATCCTGTCCTACAGTAGCTGTATTCAGAGACACATCCTGTCCTACAGTAGCTTTATTCAGAGACTCATCCTGTCCTACAGTAGCTGTATTCCTCAGAGACACATCCTGCCCTACAGTAGCTGTATTCAGAGACACATCCTGTCATACAGTAGCTGTATTCCTCAGAGACACATCCTGTCCTACAGTAGCTGTATTCAGAGACACATCCGGTCCTACAGTAGCTGTAGTCAGAGAGACATCCTGTCCTACAGTAGCTGTATTCCTCAGGGACACATCCTGTCCTAGAGTAGCTGTATTCAGAGACAAATCCTGTCCTACAGTAGCTGTATTCTTCAGAGACACATCCTGTCCTACAGTAGCTGTATTCCTCAGAGACACGTCCTGTCCTACAGTAGCTGTATTCCTCAGAGACACATCCTGTCCTACAGTAGCTGTATTCAAAGACACATCCTGTCATACAGTAGCTGTATTCCTCAGAGACACATCCTGTCATACAGTAGCTAAATTCAGAGACACATCCTGTCCTACAGTAGAAGTATACCTCAGAGACACATCCTGTCCTACAGTAGCTGTATTCCTCAGAGACACATCCTGTCCTAAAGTAGCTGTATTCAGAGACATATCCTGTCCTACAGTAGCTGTATTCAGAGACATATCCTGTCCTACAGTAGCTGTATTCAGAGACATATCCTGTCCTACAGTAGCCGTATTCCTCAGAGACACATCCTGTCCTACAGTAGCTGTATTCCTCAGAGACACATCCTGTCCTACAGTAGCTGTATTCCTCAGAGACACATCCTGTCCTACAGTAGCTGTATTCCTCAGAGACACATCCTGTCCTAAAGTAGCTGTATTCCTCAGAGACACATCCTGTCCTACAGTAGCTGTATTCCTCAGAGACACATCCTGTCCTACAGTAGCTGTATTCCTCAGATACACATCCTGTCCTACAGTAGCTGTATTCCTCAGAGAAACATCCTGTCCTACAGTAGCTGTATTCCTCAGAAACACATCCTGTCCTAAAGTAGTTGTATTCCTCAGAGACACATCCTGTCCTACAATAGCTGTTTCACAGACATATCCTGTCCTACAGAAGCTGTATTCAGAGACACATCCTGTCCTACAGTAGCTGTAGTCAGAGAAACATCCTGTCATACAGTAGCTGTATTCCTCAGAGACACATCCTGCCCTACAGTAGCTGTATTCAGAAACACATCCTGTCCGACAGCAGTTGTATTCAGAGACACATCCTGTCCTACAGTAGCTGTATTCAGAGACACATCCTGTCCTACAGTAGCTGTATTCAGAGACACATCCTGTCCTACAGTAGCTGTATTCAGAGACACATCCTGTCCTACAGTAGCTGTATTCCTCAGAGACACATCCTGTCCTACAGTAGCTGTATTCAGAAACACATCCTGTCCGACAGCAGTTGTATTCAGAGACACATCCTGTCCTACAGTAGCTGTATTCAGAGACACATCCTGTCCTACAGTAGTTGTATTCAGAGACACATCCTGTCCTACAGTAGCTGTACTCCTCAGAGACACATCCTATCCTACAGTAGCTGTATTCCTCAGAAACACATCCTGTTCTACAGTAGCTGTATTCCTCAGAGACACATCCTGTCCTACAGTAGCCGTATTCCTCAGAGACACATCCTGTCCTACAGTAGCTGTATTCCTCAGAGACACATCCTGTCCTACAGTAGCTGTATTCAGAGACACATCCTGTCCTACAGTAGCTGTATTCAGAGACACATCCTGTCCTACAGTAGCTGTAGTCAGAGACACATCCTGTCCTACAGTAGCTGTATTCAGAGACACATCCTGTCCTACAGTAGCTTTATTCAGAGACTCATCCTGTCCTACAGTAGCTGTATTCCTCAGAGACACATCCTGTCCTACAGTAGCAGTATTCCACAGAGACACATCATGTCATACAGTAGCTGTATTCCACAGAGACACATCCTGTCCTACAGTAGCTGTATTCAGAGAAACATCCTGTCATACAGTAGCTGTATTCCTCAGAGACACATCCTGCCCTACAGTAGCTGTATTCAGAGACACATCCTGTCATACAGTAGCTGTATTCCTCAGAGACACATCCTGTCCTACAGTAGCTGTATTCAGAGACACATCCGGTCCTACAGTAGCTGTAGTCAGAGAGACATCCTGTCCTACAGTAGCTGTATTCCTCAGGGACACATCCTGTCCTAGAGTAGCTGTATTCAGAGACAAATCCTGTCCTACAGTAGCTGTATTCAGAGACACATCCTGTCCTACAGTAGCTGTATTCCTCAGAGACACATCCTGTCCTACAGTAGCTGTATTCAGAAACACATCCTGTCCGACAGCAGTTGTATTCAGAGACACATCCTGTCCTACAGTAGCTGTATTCAGAGACATATCCTGTCCTACAGTAGCTGTATTCAGAGACACATCCTGTCCTACAGTAGCTGTACTCCTCAGAGACACATCCTATCCTACAGTAGCTGTATTCCTCAGAAACACATCCTGTCATACAGTAGCTGTATTCCTCAGAGACACATCCTGCCCTACAGTAGCTGTATTCAGAGACACATCCTGTCATACAGTAGCTGTATTCCTCAGAGACACATCCTGTCCTACAGTAGCTGTATTCAGAGACACATCCGGTCCTACAGTAGCTGTAGTCAGAGAGACATCCTGTCCTACAGTAGCTGTATTCCTCAGGGACACATCCTGTCCTAGAGTAGCTGTATTCAGAGACAAATCCTGTCCTACAGTAGCTGTATTCTTCAGAGACACATCCTGTCCTACAGTAGCTGTATTCCTCAGAGACACGTCCTGTCCTACAGTAGCTGTATTCCTCAGAGACACATCCTGTCCTACAGTAGCTGTATTCAAAGACACATCCTGTCATACAGTAGCTGTATTCCTCAGAGACACATCCTGTCATACAGTAGCTAAATTCAGAGACACATCCTGTCCTACAGTAGAAGTATACCTCAGAGACACATCCTGTCCTACAGTAGCTGTATTCCTCAGAGACACATCCTGTCCTAAAGTAGCTGTATTCAGAGACATATCCTGTCCTACAGTAGCTGTATTCAGAGACATATCCTGTCCTACAGTAGCTGTATTCAGAGACATATCCTGTCCTACAGTAGCCGTATTCCTCAGAGACACATCCTGTCCTACAGTAGCTGTATTCCTCAGAGACACATCCTGTCCTACAGTAGCTGTATTCCTCAGAGACACATCCTGTCCTACAGTAGCTGTATTCCTCAGAGACACATCCTGTCCTAAAGTAGCTGTATTCCTCAGAGACACATCCTGTCCTACAGTAGCTGTATTCCTCAGAGACACATCCTGTCCTACAGTAGCTGTATTCCTCAGATACACATCCTGTCCTACAGTAGCTGTATTCCTCAGAGAAACATCCTGTCCTACAGTAGCTGTATTCCTCAGAAACACATCCTGTCCTAAAGTAGTTGTATTCCTCAGAGACACATCCTGTCCTACAATAGCTGTTTCACAGACATATCCTGTCCTACAGAAGCTGTATTCAGAGACACATCCTGTCCTACAGTAGCTGTAGTCAGAGAAACATCCTGTCATACAGTAGCTGTATTCCTCAGAGACACATCCTGCCCTACAGTAGCTGTATTCAGAAACACATCCTGTCCGACAGCAGTTGTATTCAGAGACACATCCTGTCCTACAGTAGCTGTATTCAGAGACACATCCTGTCCTACAGTAGCTGTATTCAGAGACACATCCTGTCCTACAGTAGCTGTATTCAGAGACACATCCTGTCCTACAGTAGCTGTATTCCTCAGAGACACATCCTGTCCTACAGTAGCTGTATTCAGAAACACATCCTGTCCGACAGCAGTTGTATTCAGAGACACATCCTGTCCTACAGTAGCTGTATTCAGAGACACATCCTGTCCTACAGTAGTTGTATTCAGAGACACATCCTGTCCTACAGTAGCTGTACTCCTCAGAGACACATCCTATCCTACAGTAGCTGTATTCCTCAGAAACACATCCTGTTCTACAGTGGCTGTATTCCTCAGAGACACATCCTGTCCTACAGTAGCCGTATTCCTCAGAGACACATCCTGTCCTACAGTAGCTGTATTCCTCAGAGACACATCCTGTCCTACAGTAGCTGTATTCAGAGACACATCCTGTCCTACAGTAGCTGTATTCAGAGACACATCCTGTCCTACAGTAGCTGTAGTCAGAGACACATCCTGTCCTACAGTAGCTGTATTCAGAGACACATCCTGTCCTACAGTAGCTTTATTCAGAGACTCATCCTGTCCTACAGTAGCTGTATTCCTCAGAGACACATCCTGTCCTACAGTAGCAGTATTCCACAGAGACACATCATGTCATACAGTAGCTGTATTCCACAGAGACACATCCTGTCCTACAGTAGCTGTATTCAGAGAAACATCCTGTCATACAGTAGCTGTATTCCTCAGAGACACATCCTGCCCTACAGTAGCTGTAGTCAGAGAGACATCCTGTCCTACAGTAGCTGTATTCCTCAGGGACACATCCTGTCCTAGAGTAGCTGTATTCAGAGACAAATCCTGTCCTACAGTAGCTGTATTCAGAGACACATCCTGTCCTACAGTAGCTGTATTCCTCAGAGACACATCCTGTCCTACAGTAGCTGTATTCAGAAACACATCCTGTCCGACAGCAGTTGTATTCAGAGACACATCCTGTCCTACAGTAGCTGTATTCAGAGACATATCCTGTCCTACAGTAGCTGTATTCAGAGACACATCCTGTCCTACAGTAGCTGTACTCCTCAGAGACACATCCTATCCTACAGTAGCTGTATTCCTCAGAAACACATCCTGTTCTACAGTAGCTGTATTCCTCAGAGACACATCCTGTCCTACAGTAGCCGCATTCCTCAGAGACACATCCTGTCCTACAGTAGCTGTATTCCTCAGAGACACATCCTGTCCTACAGTAGCTGTATTCAGAGACACATCCTGTCCTACAGTAGCTGTATTCAGAGACACATCCTGTCCTACAGTAGCTGTAGTCAGAGACACATCCTGTCCTACAGTAGCTGTATTCAGAGACACATCCTGTCCTACAGTAGCTTTATTCAGAGACTCATCCTGTCCTACAGTAGCTGTATTCCTCAGAGACACATCCTGTCCTACAGTAGCAGTATTCCACAGAGACACATCATGTCATACAGTAGCTGTATTCCACAGAGACACATCCTGTCCTACAGTAACTGTATTCCTCAGAGACACATCCTGTCCTACAGTAGCTGTATTCAGAGAAACATCCTGTCATACAGTAGCTGTATTCCTCAGAGACACATCCTGCCCTACAGTAGCTGTATTCAGAGACACATCCTGTCATACAGTAGCTGTATTCCTCAGAGACACATCCTGTCCTACAGTAGCTGTATTCAGAGACACATCCGGTCCTACAGTAGCTGTAGTCAGAGAGACATCCTGTCCTACAGTAGCTGTATTCCTCAGGGACACATCCTGTCCTAGAGTAGCTGTATTCAGAGACAAATCCTGTCCTACAGTAGCTGTATTCTTCAGAGACACATCCTGTCCTACAGTAGCTGTATTCCTCAGAGACACGTCCTGTCCTACAGTAGCTGTATTCCTCAGAGACACATCCTGTCCTACAGTAGCTGTATTCAAAGACACATCCTGTCATACAGTAGCTGTATTCCTCAGAGACACATCCTGTCATACAGTAGCTAAATTCAGAGACACATCCTGTCCTACAGTAGAAGTATACCTCAGAGACACATCCTGTCCTACAGTAGCTGTATTCCTCAGAGACACATCCTGTCCTAAAGTAGCTGTATTCAGAGACATATCCTGTCCTACAGTAGCTGTATTCAGAGACATATCCTGTCCTACAGTAGCTGTATTCAGAGACATATCCTGTCCTACAGTAGCCGTATTCCTCAGAGACACATCCTGTCCTACAGTAGCTGTATTCCTCAGAGACACATCCTGTCCTACAGTAGCTGTATTCCTCAGAGACACATCCTGTCCTACAGTAGCTGTATTCCTCAGAGACACATCCTGTCCTAAAGTAGCTGTATTCCTCAGAGACACATCCTGTCCTACAGTAGCTGTATTCCTCAGAGACACATCCTGTCCTACAGTAGCTGTATTCCTCAGAGACACATCCTGTCCTACAGTAGCTGTATTCCTCAGAGAAACATCCTGTCCTACAGTAGCTGTATTCCTCAGAAACACATCCTGTCCTAAAGTAGTTGTATTCCTCAGTGACACATCCTGTCCTACAATAGCTGTTTCACAGACACATCCTGTCCTACAGAAGCTGTATTCAGAGACACATCCTGTCCTACAGTAGCTGTAGTCAGAGAAACATCCTGTCATACAGTAGCTGTATTCCTCAGAGACACATCCTGCCCTACAGTAGATGTATTCAGAAACACATCCTGTCCGACAGCAGTTGTATTCAGAGACACATCCTGTCCTACAGTAGCTGTATTCAGAGACACATCCTGTCCTACAGTAGCTGTATTCAGAGACACATCCTGTCCTACAGTAGCTGTATTCAGAGACACATCCTGTCCTACAGTAGCTGTATTCCTCAGAGACACATCCTGTCCTACAGTAGCTGTATTCAGAAACACATCCTGTCTGACAGCAGTTGTATTCAGAGACACATCCTGTCCTACAGTAGCTGTATTCAGAGACACATCCTGTCCTACAGTAGCTGTATTCAGAGACACATCCTGTCCTACAGTAGCTGTACTCCTCAGAGACACATCCTGCCCTACAGTAGCTGTATTCAGAGACACATCCTGTCATACAGTAGCTGTACTCCTCAGAGACACATCCTATCCTACAGTAGCTGTATTCCTCAGAAACACATCCTGTTCTACAGTAGCTGTATTCCTCAGAGACACATCCTGTCCTACAGTAGCCGTATTCCTCAGAGACACATCCTGTCCTACAGTAGCTGTATTCCTCAGAGACACATCCTGTCCTACAGTAGCTGTATTCAGAGACACATCCTGTCCTACAGTAGCTGTATTCAGAGACACATCCTGTCCTACAGTAGCTGTAGTCAGAGACACATCCTGTCCTACAGTAGCTGTATTCAGAGACACATCCTGTCCTACAGTAGCTTTATTCAGAGACTCATCCTGTCCTACAGTAGCTGTATTCCTCAGAGACACATCCTGCCCTACAGTAGCTGTATTCAGAGACACATCCTGTCATACAGTAGCTGTATTCCTCAGAGACACATCCTGTCCTACAGTAGCTGTATTCAGAGACACATCCGGTCCTACAGTAGCTGTAGTCAGAGAGACATCCTGTCCTACAGTAGCTGTATTCCTCAGGGACACATCCTGTCCTAGAGTAGCTGTATTCAGAGACAAATCCTGTCCTACAGTAGCTGTATTCTTCAGAGACACATCCTGTCCTACAGTAGCTGTATTCCTCAGAGACACGTCCTGTCCTACAGTAGCTGTATTCCTCAGAGACACATCCTGTCCTACAGTAGCTGTATTCAAAGACACATCCTGTCATACAGTAGCTGTATTCCTCAGAGACACATCCTGTCATACAGTAGCTAAATTCAGAGACACATCCTGTCCTACAGTAGAAGTATACCTCAGAGACACATCCTGTCCTACAGTAGCTGTATTCCTCAGAGACACATCCTGTCCTAAAGTAGCTGTATTCAGAGACATATCCTGTCCTACAGTAGCTGTATTCAGAGACATATCCTGTCCTACAGTAGCTGTATTCAGAGACATATCCTGTCCTACAGTAGCCGTATTCCTCAGAGACACATCCTGTCCTACAGTAGCTGTATTCCTCAGAGACACATCCTGTCCTACAGTAGCTGTATTCCTCAGAGACACATCCTGTCCTACAGTAGCTGTATTCCTCAGAGACACATCCTGTCCTAAAGTAGCTGTATTCCTCAGAGACACATCCTGTCCTACAGTAGCTGTATTCCTCAGAGACACATCCTGTCCTACAGTAGCTGTATTCCTCAGATACACATCCTGTCCTACAGTAGCTGTATTCCTCAGAGAAACATCCTGTCCTACAGTAGCTGTATTCCTCAGAAACACATCCTGTCCTAAAGTAGTTGTATTCCTCAGAGACACATCCTGTCCTACAATAGCTGTTTCACAGACATATCCTGTCCTACAGAAGCTGTATTCAGAGACACATCCTGTCCTACAGTAGCTGTAGTCAGAGAAACATCCTGTCATACAGTAGCTGTATTCCTCAGAGACACATCCTGCCCTACAGTAGCTGTATTCAGAAACACATCCTGTCCGACAGCAGTTGTATTCAGAGACACATCCTGTCCTACAGTAGCTGTATTCAGAGACACATCCTGTCCTACAGTAGCTGTATTCAGAGACACATCCTGTCCTACAGTAGCTGTATTCAGAGACACATCCTGTCCTACAGTAGCTGTATTCCTCAGAGACACATCCTGTCCTACAGTAGCTGTATTCAGAAACACATCCTGTCCGACAGCAGTTGTATTCAGAGACACATCCTGTCCTACAGTAGCTGTATTCAGAGACACATCCTGTCCTACAGTAGTTGTATTCAGAGACACATCCTGTCCTACAGTAGCTGTACTCCTCAGAGACACATCCTATCCTACAGTAGCTGTATTCCTCAGAAACACATCCTGTTCTACAGTAGCTGTATTCCTCAGAGACACATCCTGTCCTACAGTAGCCGTATTCCTCAGAGACACATCCTGTCCTACAGTAGCTGTATTCCTCAGAGACACATCCTGTCCTACAGTAGCTGTATTCAGAGACACATCCTGTCCTACAGTAGCTGTATTCAGAGACACATCCTGTCCTACAGTAGCTGTAGTCAGAGACACATCCTGTCCTACAGTAGCTGTATTCAGAGACACATCCTGTCCTACAGTAGCTTTATTCAGAGACTCATCCTGTCCTACAGTAGCTGTATTCCTCAGAGACACATCCTGTCCTACAGTAGCAGTATTCCACAGAGACACATCATGTCATACAGTAGCTGTATTCCACAGAGACACATCCTGTCCTACAGTAGCTGTATTCAGAGAAACATCCTGTCATACAGTAGCTGTATTCCTCAGAGACACATCCTGCCCTACAGTAGCTGTATTCAGAGACACATCCTGTCATACAGTAGCTGTATTCCTCAGAGACACATCCTGTCCTACAGTAGCTGTATTCAGAGACACATCCGGTCCTACAGTAGCTGTAGTCAGAGAGACATCCTGTCCTACAGTAGCTGTATTCCTCAGGGACACATCCTGTCCTAGAGTAGCTGTATTCAGAGACAAATCCTGTCCTACAGTAGCTGTATTCAGAGACACATCCTGTCCTACAGTAGCTGTATTCCTCAGAGACACATCCTGTCCTACAGTAGCTGTATTCAGAAACACATCCTGTCCGACAGCAGTTGTATTCAGAGACACATCCTGTCCTACAGTAGCTGTATTCAGAGACATATCCTGTCCTACAGTAGCTGTATTCAGAGACACATCCTGTCCTACAGTAGCTGTACTCCTCAGAGACACATCCTATCCTACAGTAGCTGTATTCCTCAGAAACACATCCTGTCATACAGTAGCTGTATTCCTCAGAGACACATCCTGCCCTACAGTAGCTGTATTCAGAGACACATCCTGTCATACAGTAGCTGTATTCCTCAGAGACACATCCTGTCCTACAGTAGCTGTATTCAGAGACACATCCGGTCCTACAGTAGCTGTAGTCAGAGAGACATCCTGTCCTACAGTAGCTGTATTCCTCAGGGACACATCCTGTCCTAGAGTAGCTGTATTCAGAGACAAATCCTGTCCTACAGTAGCTGTATTCTTCAGAGACACATCCTGTCCTACAGTAGCTGTATTCCTCAGAGACACGTCCTGTCCTACAGTAGCTGTATTCCTCAGAGACACATCCTGTCCTACAGTAGCTGTATTCAAAGACACATCCTGTCATACAGTAGCTGTATTCCTCAGAGACACATCCTGTCATACAGTAGCTAAATTCAGAGACACATCCTGTCCTACAGTAGAAGTATACCTCAGAGACACATCCTGTCCTACAGTAGCTGTATTCCTCAGAGACACATCCTGTCCTAAAGTAGCTGTATTCAGAGACATATCCTGTCCTACAGTAGCTGTATTCAGAGACATATCCTGTCCTACAGTAGCTGTATTCAGAGACATATCCTGTCCTACAGTAGCCGTATTCCTCAGAGACACATCCTGTCCTACAGTAGCTGTATTCCTCAGAGACACATCCTGTCCTACAGTAGCTGTATTCCTCAGAGACACATCCTGTCCTACAGTAGCTGTATTCCTCAGAGACACATCCTGTCCTAAAGTAGCTGTATTCCTCAGAGACACATCCTGTCCTACAGTAGCTGTATTCCTCAGAGACACATCCTGTCCTACAGTAGCTGTATTCCTCAGATACACATCCTGTCCTACAGTAGCTGTATTCCTCAGAGAAACATCCTGTCCTACAGTAGCTGTATTCCTCAGAAACACATCCTGTCCTAAAGTAGTTGTATTCCTCAGAGACACATCCTGTCCTACAATAGCTGTTTCACAGACATATCCTGTCCTACAGAAGCTGTATTCAGAGACACATCCTGTCCTACAGTAGCTGTAGTCAGAGAAACATCCTGTCATACAGTAGCTGTATTCCTCAGAGACACATCCTGCCCTACAGTAGCTGTATTCAGAAACACATCCTGTCCGACAGCAGTTGTATTCAGAGACACATCCTGTCCTACAGTAGCTGTATTCAGAGACACATCCTGTCCTACAGTAGCTGTATTCAGAGACACATCCTGTCCTACAGTAGCTGTATTCAGAGACACATCCTGTCCTACAGTAGCTGTATTCCTCAGAGACACATCCTGTCCTACAGTAGCTGTATTCAGAAACACATCCTGTCCGACAGCAGTTGTATTCAGAGACACATCCTGTCCTACAGTAGCTGTATTCAGAGACACATCCTGTCCTACAGTAGTTGTATTCAGAGACACATCCTGTCCTACAGTAGCTGTACTCCTCAGAGACACATCCTATCCTACAGTAGCTGTATTCCTCAGAAACACATCCTGTTCTACAGTAGCTGTATTCCTCAGAGACACATCCTGTCCTACAGTAGCCGTATTCCTCAGAGACACATCCTGTCCTACAGTAGCTGTATTCCTCAGAGACACATCCTGTCCTACAGTAGCTGTATTCAGAGACACATCCTGTCCTACAGTAGCTGTATTCAGAGACACATCCGGTCCTACAGTAGCTGTAGTCAGAGAGACATCCTGTCCTACAGTAGCTGTATTCCTCAGGGACACATCCTGTCCTAGAGTAGCTGTATTCAGAGACAAATCCTGTCCTACAGTAGCTGTATTCTTCAGAGACACATCCTGTCCTACAGTAGCTGTATTCCTCAGAGACACGTCCTGTCCTACAGTAGCTGTATTCCTCAGAGACACATCCTGTCCTACAGTAGCTGTATTCAAAGACACATCCTGTCATACAGTAGCTGTATTCCTCAGAGACACATCCTGTCATACAGTAGCTAAATTCAGAGACACATCCTGTCCTACAGTAGAAGTATACCTCAGAGACACATCCTGTCCTACAGTAGCTGTATTCCTCAGAGACACATCCTGTCCTAAAGTAGCTGTATTCAGAGACATATCCTGTCCTACAGTAGCTGTATTCAGAGACATATCCTGTCCTACAGTAGCTGTATTCAGAGACATATCCTGTCCTACAGTAGCCGTATTCCTCAGAGACACATCCTGTCCTACAGTAGCTGTATTCCTCAGAGACACATCCTGTCCTACAGTAGCTGTATTCCTCAGAGACACATCCTGTCCTACAGTAGCTGTATTCCTCAGAGACACATCCTGTCCTAAAGTAGCTGTATTCCTCAGAGACACATCCTGTCCTACAGTAGCTGTATTCCTCAGAGACACATCCTGTCCTACAGTAGCTGTATTCCTCAGATACACATCCTGTCCTACAGTAGCTGTATTCCTCAGAGAAACATCCTGTCCTACAGTAGCTGTATTCCTCAGAAACACATCCTGTCCTAAAGTAGTTGTATTCCTCAGAGACACATCCTGTCCTACAATAGCTGTTTCACAGACATATCCTGTCCTACAGAAGCTGTATTCAGAGACACATCCTGTCCTACAGTAGCTGTAGTCAGAGAAACATCCTGTCATACAGTAGCTGTATTCCTCAGAGACACATCCTGCCCTACAGTAGCTGTATTCAGAAACACATCCTGTCCGACAGCAGTTGTATTCAGAGACACATCCTGTCCTACAGTAGCTGTATTCAGAGACACATCCTGTCCTACAGTAGCTGTATTCAGAGACACATCCTGTCCTACAGTAGCTGTATTCAGAGACACATCCTGTCCTACAGTAGCTGTATTCCTCAGAGACACATCCTGTCCTACAGTAGCTGTATTCAGAAACACATCCTGTCCGACAGCAGTTGTATTCAGAGACACATCCTGTCCTACAGTAGCTGTATTCAGAGACACATCCTGTCCTACAGTAGTTGTATTCAGAGACACATCCTGTCCTACAGTAGCTGTACTCCTCAGAGACACATCCTATCCTACAGTAGCTGTATTCCTCAGAAACACATCCTGTTCTACAGTAGCTGTATTCCTCAGAGACACATCCTGTCCTACAGTAGCCGTATTCCTCAGAGACACATCCTGTCCTACAGTAGCTGTATTCCTCAGAGACACATCCTGTCCTACAGTAGCTGTATTCAGAGACACATCCTGTCCTACAGTAGCTGTATTCAGAGACACATCCTGTCCTACAGTAGCTGTAGTCAGAGACACATCCTGTCCTACAGTAGCTGTATTCAGAGACACATCCTGTCCTACAGTAGCTTTATTCAGAGACTCATCCTGTCCTACAGTAGCTGTATTCCTCAGAGACACATCCTGTCCTACAGTAGCAGTATTCCACAGAGACACATCATGTCATACAGTAGCTGTATTCCACAGAGACACATCCTGTCCTACAGTAGCTGTATTCAGAGAAACATCCTGTCATACAGTAGCTGTATTCCTCAGAGACACATCCTGCCCTACAGTAGCTGTAGTCAGAGAGACATCCTGTCCTACAGTAGCTGTATTCCTCAGGGACACATCCTGTCCTAGAGTAGCTGTATTCAGAGACAAATCCTGTCCTACAGTAGCTGTATTCAGAGACACATCCTGTCCTACAGTAGCTGTATTCCTCAGAGACACATCCTGTCCTACAGTAGCTGTATTCAGAAACACATCCTGTCCGACAGCAGTTGTATTCAGAGACACATCCTGTCCTACAGTAGCTGTATTCAGAGACATATCCTGTCCTACAGTAGCTGTATTCAGAGACACATCCTGTCCTACAGTAGCTGTACTCCTCAGAGACACATCCTATCCTACAGTAGCTGTATTCCTCAGAAACACATCCTGTTCTACAGTAGCTGTATTCCTCAGAGACACATCCTGTCCTACAGTAGCCGCATTCCTCAGAGACACATCCTGTCCTACAGTAGCTGTATTCCTCAGAGACACATCCTGTCCTACAGTAGCTGTATTCAGAGACACATCCTGTCCTACAGTAGCTGTATTCAGAGACACATCCTGTCCTACAGTAGCTGTAGTCAGAGACACATCCTGTCCTACAGTAGCTGTATTCAGAGACACATCCTGTCCTACAGTAGCTTTATTCAGAGACTCATCCTGTCCTACAGTAGCTGTATTCCTCAGAGACACATCCTGTCCTACAGTAGCAGTATTCCACAGAGACACATCATGTCATACAGTAGCTGTATTCCACAGAGACACATCCTGTCCTACAGTAACTGTATTCCTCAGAGACACATCCTGTCCTACAGTAGCTGTATTCAGAGAAACATCCTGTCATACAGTAGCTGTATTCCTCAGAGACACATCCTGCCCTACAGTAGCTGTATTCAGAGACACATCCTGTCATACAGTAGCTGTATTCCTCAGAGAC
This sequence comes from Salmo salar, assembly GCF_965601325.2. Taxonomy (NCBI): domain Eukaryota; kingdom Metazoa; phylum Chordata; class Actinopteri; order Salmoniformes; family Salmonidae; genus Salmo; species Salmo salar. The sequence continues at coordinate 39,909,896 of NC_138301.1, read as the reverse complement.
ACATCCTGTCCTACAGTAGCTGTATTCAGAGACACATCCGGTCCTACAGTAGCTGTAGTCAGAGAGACATCCTGTCCTACAGTAGCTGTATTCCTCAGGGACACATCCTGTCCTAGAGTAGCTGTATTCAGAGACAAATCCTGTCCTACAGTAGCTGTATTCTTCAGAGACACATCCTGTCCTACAGTAGCTGTATTCCTCAGAGACACGTCCTGTCCTACAGTAGCTGTATTCCTCAGAGACACATCCTGTCCTACAGTAGCTGTATTCAAAGACACATCCTGTCATACAGTAGCTGTATTCCTCAGAGACACATCCTGTCATACAGTAGCTAAATTCAGAGACACATCCTGTCCTACAGTAGAAGTATACCTCAGAGACACATCCTGTCCTACAGTAGCTGTATTCCTCAGAGACACATCCTGTCCTAAAGTAGCTGTATTCAGAGACATATCCTGTCCTACAGTAGCTGTATTCAGAGACATATCCTGTCCTACAGTAGCTGTATTCAGAGACATATCCTGTCCTACAGTAGCCGTATTCCTCAGAGACACATCCTGTCCTACAGTAGCTGTATTCCTCAGAGACACATCCTGTCCTACAGTAGCTGTATTCCTCAGAGACACATCCTGTCCTACAGTAGCTGTATTCCTCAGAGACACATCCTGTCCTAAAGTAGCTGTATTCCTCAGAGACACATCCTGTCCTACAGTAGCTGTATTCCTCAGAGACACATCCTGTCCTACAGTAGCTGTATTCCTCAGAGACACATCCTGTCCTACAGTAGCTGTATTCCTCAGAGAAACATCCTGTCCTACAGTAGCTGTATTCCTCAGAAACACATCCTGTCCTAAAGTAGTTGTATTCCTCAGTGACACATCCTGTCCTACAATAGCTGTTTCACAGACACATCCTGTCCTACAGAAGCTGTATTCAGAGACACATCCTGTCCTACAGTAGCTGTAGTCAGAGAAACATCCTGTCATACAGTAGCTGTATTCCTCAGAGACACATCCTGCCCTACAGTAGATGTATTCAGAAACACATCCTGTCCGACAGCAGTTGTATTCAGAGACACATCCTGTCCTACAGTAGCTGTATTCAGAGACACATCCTGTCCTACAGTAGCTGTATTCAGAGACACATCCTGTCCTACAGTAGCTGTATTCAGAGACACATCCTGTCCTACAGTAGCTGTATTCCTCAGAGACACATCCTGTCCTACAGTAGCTGTATTCAGAAACACATCCTGTCTGACAGCAGTTGTATTCAGAGACACATCCTGTCCTACAGTAGCTGTATTCAGAGACACATCCTGTCCTACAGTAGCTGTATTCAGAGACACATCCTGTCCTACAGTAGCTGTACTCCTCAGAGACACATCCTATCCTACAGTAGCTGTATTCCTCAGAAACACATCCTGTTCTACAGTAGCTGTATTCCTCAGAGACACATCCTGTCCTACAGTAGCCGTATTCCTCAGAGACACATCCTGTCCTACAGTAGCTGTATTCCTCAGAGACACATCCTGTCCTACAGTAGCTGTATTCAGAGACACATCCTGTCCTACAGTAGCTGTATTTAGAGACACATCCTGTCCTACAGTAGCTGTAGTCAGAGACACATCCTGTCCTACAGTAGCTGTATTCAGAGACACATCCTGTCCTACAGTAGCTTTATTCAGAGACTCATCCTGTCCTACAGTAGCTGTATTCCTCAGAGACACATCCTGTCCTACAGTAGCAGTATTCCACAGAGACACATCATGTCATACAGTAGCTGTATTCCACAGAGACACATCCTGTCCTACAGTAGCTGTATTCAGAGAAACATCCTGTCATACAGTAGCTGTATTCCTCAGAGACACATCCTGCCCTACAGTAGCTGTATTCAGAGACACATCCTGTCATACAGTAGCTGTATTCCTCAGAGACACATCCTGTCCTACAGTAGCTGTATTCAGAGACACATCCGGTCCTACAGTAGCTGTAGTCAGAGAGACATCCTGTCCTACAGTAGCTGTATTCCTCAGGGACACATCCTGTCCTAGAGTAGCTGTATTCAGAGACAAATCCTGTCCTACAGTAGCTGTATTCTTCAGAGACACATCCTGTCCTACAGTAGCTGTATTCCTCAGAGACACGTCCTGTCCTACAGTAGCTGTATTCAAAGACACATCCTGTCATACAGTAGCTGTATTCCTCAGAGACACATCCTGTCATACAGTAGCTAAATTCAGAGACACATCCTGTCCTACAGTAGAAGTATACCTCAGAGACACATCCTGACCTACAGTAGCTGTATTCCTCAGAGACACATCCTGTCATAAAGTAGCTGTATTCAGAGACATATCCTGTCCTACAGTAGCTGTATTCAGAGACATATCCTGTCCTACAGTAGCCGTATTCCTCAGAGACACATCCTGTCCTACAGTAGCTGTATTCCTCAGAGACACATCCTGTCCTACAGTAGCTGTATTCCTCAGAGACACATCCTGTCCTACAGTAGCTGTATTCCTCAGAGACACATCCTGTCCTAAAGTAGCTGTATTCCTCAGAGACACATCCTGTCCTACAGTAGCTGTATTCCTCAGAGACACATCCTGTCCTACAGTAGCTGTATTCAAAGACACATCCTGTCCTACAGTAGCTGTATTCCTCAGAGACACATCCTGTCCTACAGTAGCTGTATTCAGAGACAGATCCTGTCCTACAGTAGCTGTATTCAGAGACACATCCTGTCCTACAGTAGCTGTATTCAGAGACATATCCTGTCCTACAGTAGCTGTATTCAGAGACACATCCTGTCCTACAGTAGCTGTACTCCTCAGAGACACATCCTATCCTACAGTAGCTGTATTCCTCAGAAACACATCCTGTTCTACAGTAGCTGTATTCCTCAGAGACACATCCTGTCCTACAGTAGCCGTATTCCTCAGAGACACATCCTGTCCTACAGTAGCTGTATTCCTCAGAGACACATCCTGTCCTACAGTAGCTGTATTCAGAGACACATCCTGTCCTACAGTAGCTGTATTCAGAGACACATCCTGTCCTACAGTAGCTGTAGTCAGAGACACATCCTGTCCTACAGTAGCTGTATTCAGAGACACATCCTGTCCTACAGTAGCTTTATTCAGAGACTCATCCTGTCCTACAGTAGCTGTATTCCTCAGAGACACATCCTGTCCTACAGTAGCAGTATTCCACAGAGACACATCATGTCATACAGTAGCTGTATTCCACAGAGACACATCCTGTCCTACAGTAACTGTATTCCTCAGAGACACATCCTGTCCTACAGTAGCTGTATTCAGAGAAACATCCTGTCATACAGTAGCTGTATTCCTCAGAGACACATCCTGCCCTACAGTAGCTGTATTCAGAGACACATCCTGTCATACAGTAGCTGTATTCCTCAGAGACACATCCTGTCCTACAGTAGCTGTATTCAGAGACACATCCGGTCCTACAGTAGCTGTAGTCAGAGAGACATCTTGTCCTACAGTAGCTGTATTCCTCAGGGACACATCCTGTCCTAGAGTAGCTGTATTCAGAGACAAATCCTGTCCTACAGTAGCTGTATTCAGAGACACATCCTGTCCTACAGTAGCTGTATTCCTCAGAGACACATCCTGTCCTACAGTAGCTGTATTCAGAAACACATCCTGTCCGACAGCAGTTGTATTCAGAGACACATCCTGTCCTACAGTAGCTGTATTCAGAGACACATCCTGTCCTACAGTAGCTGTATTCAGAGACACATCCTGTCCTACAGTAGCTGTACTCCTCAGAGACACATCCTATCCTACAGTAGCTGTATTCCTCAGAAACACATCCTGTTCTACAGTAGCTGTATTCCTCAGAGACACATCCTGTCCTACAGTAGCCGTATTCCTCAGAGACACATCCTGTCCTACAGTAGCTGTATTCCTCAGAGACACATCCTGTCCTACAGTAGCTGTATTCAGAGACACATCCTGTCCTACAGTAGCTGTATTCAGAGACACATCCTGTCCTACAGTAGCTGTAGTCAGAGACACATCCTGTCCTACAGTAGCTGTATTCAGAGACACATCCTGTCCTACAGTAGCTTTATTCAGAGACTCATCCTGTCCTACAGTAGCTGTATTCCTCAGAGACACATCCTGTCCTACAGTAGCAGTATTCCACAGAGACACATCATGTCATACAGTAGCTGTATTCCACAGAGACACATCCTGTCCTACAGTAGCTGTATTCAGAGAAACATCCTGTCATACAGTAGCTGTATTCCTCAGAGACACATCCTGCCCTACAGTAGCTGTATTCAGAGACACATCCTGTCATACAGTAGCTGTATTCCTCAGAGACACATCCTGTCCTACAGTAGCTGTATTCAGAGACACATCCGGTCCTACAGTAGCTGTAGTCAGAGAGACATCCTGTCCTACAGTAGCTGTATTCCTCAGGGACACATTCTGTCCTAGAGTAGCTGTATTCAGAGACAAATCCTGTCCTACAGTAGCTGTATTCAGAGACACATCCTGTCCTACAGTAGCTGTATTCCTCAGAGACACATCCTGTCCTACAGTAGCTGTATTCAGAGACACATCCTGTCCTACAGTAGCTGTATTCAGAGACACATCCTGTCCTACAGTAGCTGTAGTCAGAGACACATCCTGTCCTACAGTAGCTGTATTCAGAGACACATCCTGTCCTACAGTAGCTTTATTCAGAGACTCATCCTGTCCTACAGTAGCTGTATTCCTCAGAGACACATCCTGTCCTACAGTAGCAGTATTCCACAGAGACACATCATGTCATACAGTAGCTGTATTCCACAGAGACACATCCTGTCCTACAGTAACTGTATTCCTCAGAGACACATCCTGTCCTACAGTAGCTGTATTCAGAGAAACATCCTGTCATACAGTAGCTGTATTCCTCAGAGACACATCCTGCCCTACAGTAGCTGTATTCAGAGACACATCCTGTCATACAGTAGCTGTATTCCTCAGAGACACATCCTGTCCTACAGTAGCTGTATTCAGAGACACATCCGGTCCTACAGTAGCTGTAGTCAGAGAGACATCTTGTCCTACAGTAGCTGTATTCCTCAGGGACACATCCTGTCCTAGAGTAGCTGTATTCAGAGACAAATCCTGTCCTACAGTAGCTGTATTCAGAGACACATCCTGTCCTACAGTAGCTGTATTCCTCAGAGACACATCCTGTCCTACAGTAGCTGTATTCAGAAACACATCCTGTCCGACAGCAGTTGTATTCAGAGACACATCCTGTCCTACAGTAGCTGTATTCAGAGACACATCCTGTCCTACAGTAGCTGTATTCAGAGACACATCCTGTCCTACAGTAGCTGTACTCCTCAGAGACACATCCTATCCTACAGTAGCTGTATTCCTCAGAAACACATCCTGTTCTACAGTAGCTGTATTCCTCAGAGACACATCCTGTCCTACAGTAGCCGTATTCCTCAGAGACACATCCTGTCCTACAGTAGCTGTATTCCTCAGAGACACATCCTGTCCTACAGTAGCTGTATTCAGAGACACATCCTGTCCTACAGTAGCTGTATTCAGAGACACATCCTGTCCTACAGTAGCTGTAGTCAGAGACACATCCTGTCCTACAGTAGCTGTATTCAGAGACACATCCTGTCCTACAGTAGCTTTATTCAGAGACTCATCCTGTCCTACAGTAGCTGTATTCCTCAGAGACACATCCTGTCCTACAGTAGCAGTATTCCACAGAGACACATCATGTCATACAGTAGCTGTATTCCACAGAGACACATCCTGTCCTACAGTAGCTGTATTCAGAGAAACATCCTGTCATACAGTAGCTGTATTCCTCAGAGACACATCCTGCCCTACAGTAGCTGTATTCAGAGACACATCCTGTCATACAGTAGCTGTATTCCTCAGAGACACATCCTGTCCTACAGTAGCTGTATTCAGAGACACATCCGGTCCTACAGTAGCTGTAGTCAGAGAGACATCCTGTCCTACAGTAGCTGTATTCCTCAGGGACACATTCTGTCCTAGAGTAGCTGTATTCAGAGACAAATCCTGTCCTACAGTAGCTGTATTCAGAGACACATCCTGTCCTACAGTAGCTGTATTCCTCAGAGACACATCCTGTCCTACAGTAGCTGTATTCAGAAACACATCCTGTCCGACAGCAGTTGTATTCAGAGACACATCCTGTCCTACAGTAGCTGTATTCAGAGACATATCCTGTCCTACAGTAGCTGTATTCAGAGACACATCCTGTCCTACAGTAGCTGTACTCCTCAGAGACACATCCTATCCTACAGTAGCTGTATTCCTCAGAAACACATCCTGTTCTACAGTAGCTGTATTCCTCAGAGACACATCCTGTCCTACAGTAGCCGCATTCCTCAGAGACACATCCTGTCCTACAGTAGCTGTATTCCTCAGAGACACATCCTGTCCTACAGTAGCTGTATTCAGAGACACATCCTGTCCTACAGTAGCTATATTCCTCAGAGACACATCCTGTCCTACAGTAGCTGTATTCAGAAACACATCCTGTCCGACAGCAGTTGTATTCAGAGACACATCCTGTCCTACAGTAGCTGTATTCAGAGACATATCCTGTCCTACAGTAGCTGTATTCAGAGACACATCCTGTCCTACAGTAGCTGTACTCCTCAGAGACACATCCTATCCTACAGTAGCTGTATTCCTCAGAAACACATCCTGTTCTACAGTAGCTGTATTCCTCAGAGACACATCCTGTCCTACAGTAGCCGCATTCCTCAGAGACACATCCTGTCCTACAGTAGCTGTATTCCTCAGAGACACATCCTGTCCTACAGTAGCTGTATTCAGAGACACATCCTGTCCTACAGTAGCTGTATTCAGAGACACATCCTGTCCTACAGTAGCTGTAGTCAGATACACATCCTGTCCTACAGTAGCTGTATTCAGAGACACATCCTGTCCTACAGTAGCTTTATTCAGAGACTCATCCTGTCCTACAGTAGCTGTATTCCTCAGAGACACATCCTGTCCTACAGTAGCAGTATTCCACAGAGACACATCATGTCATACAGTAGCTGTATTCCACAGAGACACATCCTGTCCTACAGTAGCTGTATTCAGAGACACATCCTGTCCTACAGTAGCTATATTCCTCAGAGACACATCCTGTCCTACAGTAGCTGTATTCAGAAACACATCCTGTCCGACAGCAGTTGTATTCAGAGACACATCCTGTCCTACAGTAGCTGTATTCAGAGACATATCCTGTCCTACAGTAGCTGTATTCAGAGACACATCCTGTCCTACAGTAGCTGTACTCCTCAGAGACACATCCTATCCTACAGTAGCTGTATTCCTCAGAAACACATCCTGTTCTACAGTAGCTGTATTCCTCAGAGACACATCCTGTCCTACAGTAGCCGCATTCCTCAGAGACACATCCTGTCCTACAGTAGCTGTATTCCTCAGAGACACATCCTGTCCTACAGTAGCTGTATTCAGAGACACATCCTGTCCTACAGTAGCTGTATTCAGAGACACATCCTGTCCTACAGTAGCTGTAGTCAGATACACATCCTGTCCTACAGTAGCTGTATTCAGAGACACATCCTGTCCTACAGTAGCTTTATTCAGAGACTCATCCTGTCCTACAGTAGCTGTATTCCTCAGAGACACATCCTGTCCTACAGTAGCAGTATTCCACAGAGACACATCATGTCATACAGTAGCTGTATTCCACAGAGACACATCCTGTCCTACAGTAACTGTATTCCTCAGAGACACATCCTGTCCTACAGTAGCTGTATTCAGAGAAACATCCTGTCATACAGTAGCTGTATTCCTCAGAGACACATCCTGCCCTACAGTAGCTGTATTCAGAGACACATCCTGTCATACAGTAGCTGTATTCCTCAGAGACACATCCTGTCCTACAGTAGCTGTATTCAGAGACACATCCGGTCCTACAGTAGCTGTAGTCAGAGAGACATCCTGTCCTACAGTAGCTGTATTCCTCAGGGACACATCCTGTCCTAGAGTAGCTGTATTCAGAGACAAATCCTGTCCTACAGTAGCTTTATTCTTCAGAGACACATCCTGTCCTACAGTAGCTGTATTCCTCAGAGACACGTCCTGTCCTACAGTAGCTGTATTCCTCAGAGACACATCCTGTCCTACAGTAGCTGTATTCAAAGACACATCCTGTCATACAGTAGCTGTATTCCTCAGAGACACATCCTGTCATACAGTAGCTAAATTCAGAGACACATCCTGTCCTACAGTAGAAGTATACCTCAGAGACACATCCTGTCCTACAGTAGCTGTATTCCTCAGAGACACATCCTGTCCTAAAGTAGCTGTATTCAGAGACATATCCTGTCCTACAGTAGCTGTATTCAGAGACATATCCTGTCCTACAGTAGCTGAATTCAGAGACATATCCTGTCCTACAGTAGCCGTATTCCTCAGAGACACATCCTGTCCTACAGTAGCTGTATTCCTCAGAGACACATCCTGTCCTACAGTAGCTGTATTCCTCAGAGACACATCCTGTCCTACAGTAGCTGTATTCCTCAGAGACACATCCTGTCCTAAAGTAGCTGTATTCCTCAGAGACACATCCTGTCCTACAGTAGCTGTATTCCTCAGAGACACATCCTGTCCTAAAGTAGCTGTATTCCTCAGAGACACATCCTGTCCTACAGTAGCTGTATTCCTCAGAGAAACATCCTGTCCTACAGTAGCTGTATTCCTCAGAAACACATCCTGTCCTAAAGTAGTTGTATTCCTCAGAGACACATCCTGTCCTACAATAGCTGTTTCACAGACACATCCTGTCCTACAGAAGCTGTATTCAGAGACACATCCTGTCCTACAGTAGCTGTAGTCAGAGAAACATCCTGTCATACAGTAGCTGTATTCCTCAGAGACACATCCTGCCCTACAGTAGCTGTATTCAGAAACACATCCTGTCCGACAGCAGTTGTATTCAGAGACACATCCTGTCCTACAGTAGCTGTATTCAGAGACACATCCTGTCCTACAGTAGCTGTATTCAGAGACACATCCTGTCCTACAGTAGCTGTATTCAGAGACACATCCTGTCCTACAGTAGCTGTATTCCTCAGAGACACATCCTGTCCTACAGTAGCTGTATTCAGAAACACATCCTGTCCGACAGCAGTTGTATTCAGAGACACATCCTGTCCTACAGTAGCTGTATTCAGAGACACATCCTGTCCTACAGTAGCTGTATTCAGAGACACATCCTGTCCTACAGTAGCTGTACTCCTCAGAGACACATCCTATCCTACAGTAGCTGTATTCCTCAGAAACACATCCTGTTCTACAGTAGCTGTATTCCTCAGAGACACATCCTGTCCTACAGTAGCCGTATTCCTCAGAGACACATCCTGTCCTACAGTAGCTGTATTCCTCAGAGACACATCCTGTCCTACAGTAGCTGTATTCAGAGACACATCCTGTCCTACAGTAGCTGTATTCAGAGACACATCCTGTCCTACAGTAGCTGTAGTCAGAGACACATCCTGTCCTACAGTAGCTGTATTCAGAGACACATCCTGTCCTACAGTAGCTTTATTCAGAGACTCATCCTGTCCTACAGTAGCTGTATTCAGAGACACATCCTGTCCTACAGTAGCTGTATTCAGAGACACATCCTGTCCTACAGTAGCTGTAGTCAGAGACACATCCTGTCCTACAGTAGCTGTATTCAGAGACACATCCTGTCCTACAGTAGCTTTATTCAGAGACTCATCCTGTCCTACAGTAGCTGTATTCCTCAGAGACACATCCTGTCCTACAGTAGCAGTATTCCACAGAGACACATCATGTCATACAGTAGCTGTATTCCACAGAGACACATCCTGTCCTACAGTAGCTGTATTCAGAGAAACATCCTGTCATACAGTAGCTGTATTCCTCAGAGACACATCCTGCCCTACAGTAGCTGTATTCAGAGACACATCCTGTCATACAGTAGCTGTATTCCTCAGAGACACATCCTGTCCTACAGTAGCTGTATTCAGAGACACATCCGGTCCTACAGTAGCTGTAGTCAGAGAGACATCCTGTCCTACAGTAGCTGTATTCCTCAGGGACACATCCTGTCCTAGAGTAGCTGTATTCAGAGACAAATCCTGTCCTACAGTAGCTGTATTCAGAGACACATCCTGTCCTACAGTAGCTATATTCCTCAGAGACACATCCTGTCCTACAGTAGCTGTATTCAGAAACACATCCTGTCCGACAGCAGTTGTATTCAGAGACACATCCTGTCCTACAGTAGCTGTATTCAGAGACATATCCTGTCCTACAGTAGCTGTATTCAGAGACACATCCTGTCCTACAGTAGCTGTACTCCTCAGAGACACATCCTATCCTACAGTAGCTGTATTCCTCAGAAACACATCCTGTTCTACAGTAGCTGTATTCCTCAGAGACACATCCTGTCCTACAGTAGCCGCATTCCTCAGAGACACATCCTGTCCTACAGTAGCTGTATTCCTCAGAGACACATCCTGTCCTACAGTAGCTGTATTCAGAGACACATCCTGTCCTACAGTAGCTGTATTCAGAGACACATCCTGTCCTACAGTAGCTGTAGTCAGAGACACATCCTGTCCTACAGTAGCTGTATTCAGAGACACATCCTGTCCTACAGTAGCTTTATTCAGAGACTCATCCTGTCCTACAGTAGCTGTATTCCTCAGAGACACATCCTGTCCTACAGTAGCAGTATTCCACAGAGACACATCATGTCATACAGTAGCTGTATTCCACAGAGACACATCCTGTCCTACAGTAACTGTATTCCTCAGAGACACATCCTGTCCTACAGTAGCTGTATTCAGAGAAACATCCTGTCATACAGTAGCTGTATTCCTCAGAGACACATCCTGCCCTACAGTAGCTGTATTCAGAGACACATCCTGTCATACAGTAGCTGTATTCCTCAGAGACACATCCTGTCCTACAGTAGCTGTATTCAGAGACACATCCGGTCCTACAGTAGCTGTAGTCAGAGAGACATCCTGTCCTACAGTAGCTGTATTCCTCAGGGACACATCCTGTCCTAGAGTAGCTGTATTCAGAGACAAATCCTGTCCTACAGTAGCTTTATTCTTCAGAGACACATCCTGTCCTACAGTAGCTGTATTCCTCAGAGACACGTCCTGTCCTACAGTAGCTGTATTCCTCAGAGACACATCCTGTCCTACAGTAGCTGTATTCAAAGACACATCCTGTCATACAGTAGCTGTATTCCTCAGAGACACATCCTGTCATACAGTAGCTAAATTCAGAGACACATCCTGTCCTACAGTAGAAGTATACCTCAGAGACACATCCTGTCCTACAGTAGCTGTATTCCTCAGAGACACATCCTGTCCTAAAGTAGCTGTATTCAGAGACATATCCTGTCCTACAGTAGCTGTATTCAGAGACATATCCTGTCCTACAGTAGCTGAATTCAGAGACATATCCTGTCCTACAGTAGCCGTATTCCTCAGAGACACATCCTGTCCTACAGTAGCTGTATTCCTCAGAGACACATCCTGTCCTACAGTAGCTGTATTCCTCAGAGACACATCCTGTCCTACAGTAGCTGTATTCCTCAGAGACACATCCTGTCCTAAAGTAGCTGTATTCCTCAGAGACACATCCTGTCCTACAGTAGCTGTATTCCTCAGAGACACATCCTGTCCTACAGTAGCTGTATTCCTCAGAGACACATCCTGTCCTACAGTAGCTGTATTCCTCAGAGAAACATCCTGTCCTACAGTAGCTGTATTCCTCAGAAACACATCCTGTCCTAAAGTAGTTGTATTCCTCAGAGACACATCCTGTCCTACAATAGCTGTTTCACAGACACATCCTGTCCTACAGAAGCTGTATTCAGAGACACATCCTGTCCTACAGTAGCTGTAGTCAGAGAAACATCCTGTCATACAGTAGCTGTATTCCTCAGAGACACATCCTGCCCTACAGTAGCTGTATTCAGAAACACATCCTGTCCGACAGCAGTTGTATTCAGAGACACATCCTGTCCTACAGTAGCTGTATTCAGAGACACATCCTGTCCTACAGTAGCTGTATTCAGAGACACATCCTGTCCTACAGTAGCTGTATTCAGAAACACATCCTGTCCGACAGCAGTTGTATTCAGAGACACATCCTGTCCTACAGTAGCTGTATTCAGAGACACATCCTGTCCTACAGTAGCTGTATTCAGAGACACATCCTGTCCTACAGTAGCTGTACTCCTCAGAGACACATCCTATCCTACAGTAGCTGTATTCCTCAGAAACACATCCTGTTCTACAGTAGCTGTATTCCTCAGAGACACATCCTGTCCTACAGTAGCCGTATTCCTCAGAGACACATCCTGTCCTACAGTAGCTGTATTCCTCAGAGACACATCCTGTCCTACAGTAGCTGTATTCAGAGACACATCCTGTCCTACAGTAGCTGTATTCAGAGACACATCCTGTCCTACAGTAGCTGTAGTCAGAGACACATCCTGTCCTACAGTAGCTGTATTCAGAGACACATCCTGTCCTACAGTAGCTTTATTCAGAGACTCATCCTGTCCTACAGTAGCTGTATTCCTCAGAGACACATCCTGTCCTACAGTAGCAGTATTCCACAGAGACACATCATGTCATACAGTAGCTGTATTCCACAGAGACACATCCTGTCCTACAGTAGCTGTATTCAGAGAAACATCCTGTCATACAGTAGCTGTATTCCTCAGAGACACATCCTGCCCTACAGTAGCTGTATTCAGAGACACATCCTGTCATACAGTAGCTGTATTCCTCAGAGACACATCCTGTCCTACAGTAGCTGTATTCAGAGACACATCCGGTCCTACAGTAGCTGTAGTCAGAGAGACATCCTGTCCTACAGTAGCTGTATTCCTCAGGGACACATCCTGTCCTAGAGTAGCTGTATTCAGAGACAAATCCTGTCCTACAGTAGCTGTATTCTTCAGAGACACATCCTGTCCTACAGTAGCTGTATTCCTCAGAGACACGTCCTGTCCTACAGTAGCTGTATTCCTCAGAGACACATCCTGTCCTACAGTAGCTGTATTCAAAGACACATCCTGTCATACAGTAGCTGTATTCCTCAGAGACACATCCTGTCATACAGTAGCTAAATTCAGAGACACATCCTGTCCTACAGTAGAAGTATACCTCAGAGACACATCCTGTCCTACAGTAGCTGTATTCCTCAGAGACACATCCTGTCATAAAGTAGCTGTATTCAGAGACATATCCTGTCCTACAGTAGCTGTATTCAGAGACATATCCTGTCCTACAGTAGCCGTATTCCTCAGAGACACATCCTGTCCTACAGTAGCTGTATTCCTCAGAGACACATCCTGTCCTACAGTAGCTGTATTCCTCAGAGACACATCCTGTCCTACAGTAGCTGTATTCCTCAGAGACACATCCTGTCCTAAAGTAGCTGTATTCCTCAGAGACACATCCTGTCCTACAGTAGCTGTATTCCTCAGAGACACATCCTGTCCTACAGTAGCTGTATTCAAAGACAAATCCTGTCCTACAGTAGCTGTATTCCTCAGAGACACATCCTGTCCTACAGTAGCTGTATTCAGAGACAGATCCTGTCCTACAGTAGCTGTATTCAGAGACACATCCTGTCCTACAGTAGCTGTATTCAGAGACATATCCTGTCCTACAGTAGCTGTATTCAGAGACACATCCTGTCCTACAGTAGAAGTACTCCTCAGAGACACATCCTATCCTACAGTAGCTGTATTCCTCAGAAAAACATCCTGTTCTACAGTAGCTGTATTCCTCAGAGACACATCCTGTCCTACAGTAGCCGTATTCCTCAGAGACACATCCTGTCCTACAGTAGCTGTATTCCTCAGAGACACATCCTGTCCTACAGTAGCTGTATTCAGAGACACATCCTGTCCTACAGTAGCTGTATTCAGAGACACATCCTGTCCTACAGTAGCTGTAGTCAGAGACACATCCTGTCCTACAGTAGCTGTATTCAGAGACACATCCTGTCCTACAGTAGCTTTATTCAGAGACTCATCCTGTCCTACAGTAGCTGTATTCCTCAGAGACACATCCTGTCCTACAGTAGCAGTATTCCACAGAGACACATCATGTCATACAGTAGCTGTATTCCACAGAGACACATCCTGTCCTACAGTAACTGTATTCCTCAGAGACACATCCTGTCCTACAGTAGCTGTATTCAGAGAAACATCCTGTCATACAGTAGCTGTATTCCTCAGAGACACATCCTGCCCTACAGTAGCTGTATTCAGAGACACATCCTGTCATACAGTAGCTGTATTCCTCAGAGACACATCCTGTCCTACAGTAGCTGTATTCAGAGACACATCCGGTCCTACAGTAGCTGTAGTCAGAGAGACATCTTGTCCTACAGTAGCTGTATTCCTCAGGGACACATCCTGTCCTAGAGTAGCTGTATTCAGAGACAAATCCTGTCCTACAGTAGCTGTAGTCAGAGAGACATCTTGTCCTACAGTAGCTGTATTCCTCAGGGACACATCCTGTCCTACAGTAGCTGTATTCAGAGACACATCCTGTCCTACAGTAGCTGTATTCTTCAGAGACACATCCTGTCCTACAGTAGCTGTATTCAGAGACACATCCTGTCCTACAGTAGCTTTATTCAGAGACTCATCCTGTCCTACAGTAGCTGTATTCCTCAGAGACACATCCTGTCCTACAGTAGCAGTATTCCACAGAGACACATCATGTCATACAGTAGCTGTATTCCACAGAGACACATCCTGTCCTACAGTAGCTGTATTCAGAGAAACATCCTGTCATACAGTAGCTGTATTCCTCAGAGACACATCCTGCCCTACAGTAGCTGTATTCAGAGACACATCCTGTCATACAGTAGCTGTATTCCTCAGAGACACATCCTGTCCTACAGTAGCTGTATTCAGAGACACATCCGGTCCTACAGTAGCTGTAGTCAGAGAGACATCCTGTCCTACAGTAGCTGTATTCCTCAGGGACACATCCTGTCCTAGAGTAGCTGTATTCAGAGACAAATCCTGTCCTACAGTAGCTGTATTCTTCAGAGACACATCCTGTCCTACAGTAGCTGTATTCCTCAGAGACACGTCCTGTCCTACAGTAGCTGTATTCCTCAGAGACACATCCTGTCCTACAGTAGCTGTATTCAAAGACACATCCTGTCATACAGTAGCTGTATTCCTCAGAGACACATCCTGTCATACAGTAGCTAAATTCAGAGACACATCCTGTCCTACAGTAGAAGTATACCTCAGAGACACATCCTGTCCTACAGTAGCTGTATTCCTCAGAGACACATCCTGTAATAAAGTAGCTGTATTCAGAGACATATCCTGTCCTACAGTAGCTGTATTCAGAGACATATCCTGTCCTACAGTAGCCGTATTCCTCAGAGACACATCCTGTCCTAAAGTAGCTGTATTCCTCAGAGACACATCCTGTCCTACAGTAGCTGTATTCCTCAGAGACACATCCTGTCCTACAGTAGCTGTATTCCTCAGAGACACATCCTGTCCTAAAGTAGCTGTATTCCTCAGAGACACATCCTGTCCTACAGTAGCTGTATTCCTCAGAGACACATCCTGTCCTACAGTAGCTGTATTCAAAGACACATCCTGTCCTACAGTAGCTGTATTCCTCAGAGACACATCCTGTCCTACAGTAGCTGTATTCAGAGACAGATCCTGTCCTACAGTAGCTGTATTCAGAGACACATCCTGTCCTACAGTAGCTGTATTCAGAGACACACCCTGTCCTACAGTAGCCATATTCCTCAGAGACACATCCTGTCCTACAGTAGCTGTATTCAGAGACACATCCTGTCCTACAGTAGCTATATTCCCCAGAGACACATCCTGTCCTACAGTAGCTGTATTCAGAGACACATCCTGTCCTACAGTAGCTGTAATCAGAGACACATCCTGTCCTACAGTAGCTGTATTCCTCAGGGACACATCCTGTCCTACAGTAGCTGTATTCAGAGACACATCCTGTCCTACAGTAGCTGTATTCCTCAGAGACAAATCCTGTCCTACAGTAGCTGTATTCCTCAGAGACAAATCCTGTCCTACAGTAGCTGTATTCTTCAGAGACACATCCTGTCCTACAGTAGCTGTATTCCTCAGAGACACGTCCTGTCCTACAGTAGCTGTATTCCTCAGAGACACGTCCTGTCCTACAGTAGCTGTATTCCTCAGAGACACATCCTGTCCTACAGTAGCTGTATTCAAAGACACATCCTGTCATACAGTAGCTAAATTCAGAGACACATCCTGTCCTACAGTAGAAGTATACCTCAGAGACACATCCTGTCCTACAGTAGCTGTATTCCTCAGAGACACATCCTGTCCTAAAGTAGCTGTATTCAGAGACATATCGTGTCCTACAGTGGCTGTATTCAGAGACATATCCTGTCCTACAGTAGCAGTATTCCTCAGAGACACATCCTGTCCTACAGTAGCTGTATTCCTCAGAGACACATCCTGTCCTACAGTAGCTGTATTCCTCAGAGACACATCCTGTTCTACAGTAGCTGTATTCAGAGACACATCCTGTCCTACAGTAGCTGTATTCCTCAGAGACACATCCTGTCCTACAGTAGCTGTATTCCTAAGAGACACATCCTGTCCTACAGTAGCTGTATTCCTCAGAGACACATCCTGTCCTACAGTAGCTGTATTCAGAGACACATCCTGTCCTACAGTAGCTGTATTCAGAGACACATCCTGTCCTACAGTAGCTGTATTCCTCAGAGACACATCCTGTCCTACAGTAGCTGTATTCAGAAACACATCCTGTCCGACAGCAGTTGTATTCAGAGACACATCCTGTCCTACAGTAGCTGTATTCAGAGACAAATCCTGTCCTACAGTAGCTGTATTCCTCAGAGACACGTCCTGTCCTACAGTAGCTGTATTCCTCAGAGACACATCCTGTCCTACAGTAGCTGTATTCAAAGACACATCCTGTCATACAGTAGCTGTATTCCTCAGAGACACATCCTGTCATACAGTAGCTAAATTCAGAGACACATCCTGTCCTACAGTAGAAGTATACCTCAGAGACACATCCTGTCCTACAGTAGCTGTATTCCTCAGAGACACATCCTGTCCTAAAGTAGCTGTATTCAGAGACATATCCTGTCCTACAGTAGCTGTATTCAGAGACATATCCTGTCCTACAGTAGCTGTATTCAGAGACATATCCTGTCCTACAGTAGCCGTATTCCTCAGAGACACATCCTGTCCTACAGTAGCTGTATTCCTCAGAGACACATCCTGTCCTACAGTAGCTGTATTCCTCAGAGACACATCCTGTCCTACAGTAGCTGTATTCCTCAGAGACACATCCTGTCCTAAAGTAGCTGTATTCCTCAGAGACACATCCTGTCCTACAGTAGCTGTATTCCTCAGAGACACATCCTGTCCTACAGTAGCTGTATTCCTCAGAGACACATCCTGTCCTACAGTAGCTGTATTCCTCAGAGAAACATCCTGTCCTACAGTAGCTGTATTCCTCAGAAACACATCCTGTCCTAAAGTAGTTGTATTCCTCAGAGACACATCCTGTCCTACAATAGCTGTTTCACAGACACATCCTGTCCTACAGAAGCTGTATTCAGAGACACATCCTGTCCTACAGTAGCTGTAGTCAGAGAAACATCCTGTCATACAGTAGCTGTATTCCTCAGAGACACATCCTGCCCTACAGTAGCTGTATTCAGAAACACATCCTGTCCGACAGCAGTTGTATTCAGAGACACATCCTGTCCTACAGTAGCTGTATTCAGAGACACATCCTGTCCTACAGTAGCTGTATTCAGAGACACATCCTGTCCTACAGTAGCTGTATTCAGAGACACATCCTGTCCTACAGTAGCTGTATTCCTCAGAGACACATCCTGTCCTACAGTAGCTGTATTCAGAAACACATCCTGTCCGACAGCAGTTGTATTCAGAGACACATCCTGTCCTACAGTAGCTGTATTCAGAGACACATCCTGTCCTACAGTAGCTGTACTCCTCAGAGACACATCCTATCCTACAGTAGCTGTATTCCTCAGAAACACATCCTGTTCTACAGTAGCTGTATTCCTCAGAGACACATCCTGTCCTACAGTAGCCGTATTCCTCAGAGACACATCCTGTCCTACAGTAGCTGTATTCCTCAGAGACACATCCTGTCCTACAGTAGCTGTATTCAGAGACACATCCTGTCCTACAGTAGCTGTATTCAGAGACACATCCTGTCCTACAGTAGCTGTAGTCAGAGACACATCCTGTCCTACAGTAGCTGTATTCAGAGACACATCCTGTCCTACAGTAGCTTTATTCAGAGACTCATCCTGTCCTACAGTAGCTGTATTCCTCAGAGACACATCCTGTCCTACAGTAGCAGTATTCCACAGAGACACATCATGTCATACAGTAGCTGTATTCCACAGAGACACATCCTGTCCTACAGTAGCTGTATTCAGAGAAACATCCTGTCATACAGTAGCTGTATTCCTCAGAGACACATCCTGCCCTACAGTAGCTGTATTCAGAGACACATCCTGTCATACAGTAGCTGTATTCCTCAGAGACACATCCTGTCCTACAGTAGCTGTATTCAGAGACACATCCGGTCCTACAGTAGCTGTAGTCAGAGAGACATCCTGTCCTACAGTAGCTGTATTCCTCAGGGACACATCCTGTCCTAGAGTAGCTGTATTCAGAGACAAATCCTGTCCTACAGTAGCTGTATTCTTCAGAGACACATCCTGTCCTACAGTAGCTGTATTCCTCAGAGACACGTCCTGTCCTACAGTAGCTGTATTCCTCAGAGACACATCCTGTCCTACAGTAGCTGTATTCAAAGACACATCCTGTCATACAGTAGCTGTATTCCTCAGAGACACATCCTGTCATACAGTAGCTAAATTCAGAGACACATCCTGTCCTACAGTAGAAGTATACCTCAGAGACACATCCTGTCCTACAGTAGCTGTATTCCTCAGAGACACATCCTGTAATAAAGTAGCTGTATTCAGAGACATATCCTGTCCTACAGTAGCTGTATTCAGAGACATATCCTGTCCTACAGTAGCCGTATTCCTCAGAGACACATCCTGTCCTAAAGTAGCTGTATTCCTCAGAGACACATCCTGTCCTACAGTAGCTGTATTCCTCAGAGACACATCCTGTCCTACAGTAGCTGTATTCCTCAGAGACACATCCTGTCCTAAAGTAGCTGTATTCCTCAGAGACACATCCTGTCCTACAGTAGCTGTATTCCTCAGAGACACATCCTGTCCTACAGTAGCTGTATTCAAAGACACATCCTGTCCTACAGTAGCTGTATTCCTCAGAGACACATCCTGTCCTACAGTAGCTGTATTCAGAGACAGATCCTGTCCTACAGTAGCTGTATTCAGAGACACATCCTGTCCTACAGTAGCTGTATTCAGAGACACACCCTGTCCTACAGTAGCCATATTCCTCAGAGACACATCCTGTCCTACAGTAGCTGTATTCAGAGACACATCCTGTCCTACAGTAGCTATATTCCCCAGAGACACATCCTGTCCTACAGTAGCTGTATTCAGAGACACATCCTGTCCTACAGTAGCTGTAATCAGAGACACATCCTGTCCTACAGTAGCTGTATTCCTCAGGGACACATCCTGTCCTACAGTAGCTGTATTCAGAGACACATCCTGTCCTACAGTAGCTGTATTCCTCAGAGACAAATCCTGTCCTACAGTAGCTGTATTCCTCAGAGACAAATCCTGTCCTACAGTAGCTGTATTCTTCAGAGACACATCCTGTCCTACAGTAGCTGTATTCCTCAGAGACACGTCCTGTCCTACAGTAGCTGTATTCCTCAGAGACACGTCCTGTCCTACAGTAGCTGTATTCCTCAGAGACACATCCTGTCCTACAGTAGCTGTATTCAAAGACACATCCTGTCATACAGTAGCTAAATTCAGAGACACATCCTGTCCTACAGTAGAAGTATACCTCAGAGACACATCCTGTCCTACAGTAGCTGTATTCCTCAGAGACACATCCTGTCCTAAAGTAGCTGTATTCAGAGACATATCGTGTCCTACAGTGGCTGTATTCAGAGACATATCCTGTCCTACAGTAGCAGTATTCCTCAGAGACACATCCTGTCCTACAGTAGCTGTATTCCTCAGAGACACATCCTGTCCTACAGTAGCTGTATTCCTCAGAGACACATCCTGTTCTACAGTAGCTGTATTCAGAGACACATCCTGTCCTACAGTAGCTGTATTCCTCAGAGACACATCCTGTCCTACAGTAGCTGTATTCCTAAGAGACACATCCTGTCCTACAGTAGCTGTATTCCTCAGAGACACATCCTGTCCTACAGTAGCTGTATTCAGAGACACATCCTGTCCTACAGTAGCTGTATTCAGAGACACATCCTGTCCTACAGTAGCTGTATTCCTCAGAGACACATCCTGTCCTACAGTAGCTGTATTCAGAAACACATCCTGTCCGACAGCAGTTGTATTCAGAGACACATCCTGTCCTACAGTAGCTGTATTCAGAGACACATCCTGTCCTACAGTAGCTGTATTCAGAGACACATCCTGTCCTACAGTAGCTGTATTCAGAGACACATCCTGTCCTACAGTAGCTGTATTCCTCAGAGACACATCCTGTCCTACAGTAGCTGTATTCCACAGAGAAACATCCTGTCCTACAGTAGCTGTATTCATCAGAGACACATCCTGTCCTACAGTAGCTGTATTCCTCAGAGACACATCCTGTCCTACAGTAGCTGTATTCCTCAGAGACACATCCTCTCCTACAGTAGCTGTATTCAGAGACACATCCTGTCCTACAGTAGCTGTTTCAGAGACACATCCTGTCCTACAGTAGCTGTATTCCTCAGAGACACATCCTGTCCTACAGTAGCTGTATTCCTCAGAGAGACATCCTGTCCTACAGTAGCTGTATTCCTCAGAGACACATCCTGTCCTACAGTAGCTGTATTCAGAGACACATCCTGTCCTACAGTAGCTGTATTCAGAGACACATCCTGTCCTACAGTAGCTGTATTCAGAGACACATCCTGTCCTACAGTAGCTGTATTCCTCAGAGACACATCCTGTCCTACAGTAGCTGTATTCAGAAACACATCCTGTCCGACAGCAGTTGTATTCAGAGACACATCCTGTCCTACAGTAGCTGTATTCAGAGACACATCCTGTCCTACAGTAGCTGTATTCAGAGACACATCCTGTCCTACAGTAGCTGTATTCAGAGACACATCCTGTCCTACAGTAGCTGTATTCCTCAGAGACACATCCTGTCCTACAGTAGCTGTATTCCACAGAGAAACATCCTGTCCTACAGTAGCTGTATTCATCAGAGACACATCCTGTCCTACAGTAGCTGTATTCCTCAGAGACACATCCTGTCCTACAGTAGCTGTATTCCTCAGAGACACATCCTGTCCTACAGTAGCTGTATTCAGAGACACATCCTGTCCTACAGTAGCTGTTTCAGAGACACATCCTGTCCTACAGTAGCTGTATTCCTCAGAGACACATCCTGTCCTACAGTAGCTGTATTCCTCAGAGAGACATCCTGTCCTACAGTAGCTGTATTCCTCAGAGACACATCCTGTCCTACAGTAGCTGTATTCAGAGACACATCCTGTCCTACAGTAGCTGTTTCAGAGACACATCCTGTCCTCCAGTAGCTGTATTCCTCAGAGGCACATCCTGTCCTAAAGTAGCTGTATTCAGAGACATATCCTGTCCTACAGTAGCTGTATTCCTCAGAGATACATCCTGTCCTACAGTAGCTGTATTCAAAGACACATCCTGTCCTACAGTAGAAGTATACCTCAGAGACACATCCTGTCCTACAGTAGCTGTATTCAGAGACACATCCTGTCCTACAGTAGCTGTATTCAGAGACATATCCTGTCCTACAGTAGCTGTATACCTCAGAGACACATCCTGTCCTACAGTAGATGTATTCCTCAGAGAAACATCCTGTCCTACAGTAGCTGTATTCCTCAGAGACACATCCTGTCCTACAGTAGCTGTATACCTCAGAGACACATCCTGTCCTACAGTAGCTGTATTCCTCAGAGACACATCCTGTCCTACAGTAGCTGTATACCTCAGAGACACATCCTGTCCTACAGTAGCCGTATTCCTCAGAGACACATCCTGTCCTACAGTAGCCGTATTCCTCAGAGACACATCCTGTCCTACAGTAGCTGTATTCCTCAGAGACACATCCTGTCCTACAGTAGCTGTATTCCACAGAGAAACATCCTGTCCTACAGTAGCTGTATTCATCAGAGACACATCCTGTCCTACAGTAGCTGTATTCCTCAGAGACACATCCTGTCCTACAGTAGCTGTATTCCTCAGAGACACATCCTGTCCTACAGTAGCTGTATTCAGAGACACATCCTGTCCTACAGTAGCTGTTTCAGAGACACATCCTGTCCTACAGTAGCTGTATTCCTCAGAGACACATCCTGTCCTACAGTAGCTGTATTCCTCAGAGAGACATCCTGTCCTACAGTAGCTGTATTCCTCAGAGACACATCCTGTCCTACAGTAGCTGTATTCAGAGACACATCCTGTCCTACAGTAGCTGTTTCAGAGACACATCCTGTCCTCCAGTAGCTGTATTCCTCAGAGGCACATCCTGTCCTAAAGTAGCTGTATTCAGAGACATATCCTGTCCTACAGTAGCTGTATTCCTCAGAGATACATCCTGTCCTACAGTAGCTGTATTCAAAGACACATCCTGTCCTACAGTAGAAGTATACCTCAGAGACACATCCTGTCCTACAGTAGCTGTATTCAGAGACACATCCTGTCCTACAGTAGCTGTATTCAGAGACATATCCTGTCCTACAGTAGCTGTATACCTCAGAGACACATCCTGTCCTACAGTAGATGTATTCCTCAGAGAAACATCCTGTCCTACAGTAGCTGTATTCCTCAGAGACACATCCTGTCCTACAGTAGCTGTATACCTCAGAGACACATCCTGTCCTACAGTAGCTGTATTCCTCAGAGACACATCCTGTCCTACAGTAGCTGTATACCTCAGAGACACATCCTGTCCTACAGTAGCCGTATTCCTCAGAGACACATCCTGTCCTACAGTGCTGTATACCTCAGAGACACATTCTGTCCTACAGTAGCTGTATTCAGAGACACATCCTGTCCTACAGTAGCTGTATTCAGAGACACATCCTGTCCTACAGTAGCTGTATTCAGAGACACATCCTGTCCTACAGTAGCTGTATTCAGAGACACATCCTGTCCTACAGTAGCTGTAATCAGAGACACATCCTGTCCTACAGTAGCTGTAGTCAGAGACACATCCTGTCCTACAGTAGCTGTAGTCAGAGACACATCCTGTCCTACAGTAGCTGTATTCCTCAGAGACACATCCTGTCCTAAAGTAGCTGTATTCAGAGACACATCTTTCCTACAGTAGCTGTAGTCAGAGAGACATCCTGTCCTACAGTAGCTGTAGTCAGAGACACATCCTGTCCTACAGTAGCTGTAGTCAGAGACACATCCTGTCCTACAGTAGCTGTAGTCAGAGACAATTCCTGTCCTACAGTTGCTGTATTCCTCAGAGACACATCCTGTCCTACAGTAGCTGTATTCCTCAGAGCACATCCTGTCCTACAGTAGCTGTAGTCAGAGACACATCCTGTCCTACAGTAGCTGTATTCCTCAGAGACACATCCTGTCCTACAGTAGCTGTAGTCAGAGACACATCCTGTCCTACAGTAGCTGTATTCAGAGACACATCCTGTCATACAGTAGCTGACACCAGGTCAGTATAAATGGTAGAATGAGGGCACTAGCTGCAGAACCCTGTAAATCAGAGCATTAGGCTGGAGATCAAAAACTGCTTTCATTCAGGTCCAACTTTAAACACTGTTATCCTCCCAAGTCCACTGCACGTAAAGGGCTAGGGTTAGGGTTCTACTGCAAGAGACCAGGATGGACACATACTGAATGCAGGACCAACATGGTCAGTCCCTCTTTGTTCTTTTAACATGAGAAAATTAGAGACTTGTGAGAATTTTTTTTGAAAATAAATGATTCTGTGTCTAGATTTTCACAAACTCCCCAACAGAGTAGCTTTTAGTGGCTTGCCTTTGTGTGAAGCATAAAATAAAATGATCATAGATGTCATCTGTAGTTAAAGATTACATCAATTGGAGCTGCTAAATCACGTTATTTCAACATAATTCATGATGGGAAAATGATTCACATTTATTTCATAAAAAGGTAAAAGGATTTTTTTTTTTGTTGCCAATAGTCACGAAGGGAAAAAAATCCTGAAAAAAGTCTGATTCTTTTTGGTGGCAAATTGGGGGAAGGGTGTTAAATTAAAAACTGTATTTTTCTGTCCATTTGTGAAAAGAAAAATCACTTAGACCCTGGTCTCGTCTGGGCATCCTTTTATTTATGTCAGCTAAAAAAGGAAGAAAAAGGATGGAGAGCGTTTGAAAGGAGGGAGAGAAAATCTTGTCAGTAATTGAAGTCAGCAATGTGCAATCCCCCACACTCTGCCAATAGCCCATTATTTCATTAGGAGATGAGATGTCACTCTACAGACAACATCAGCCCCATAATCAACACATATGTCTCCCTCCAACCTGACACACACACACACACACACACACAAACACACACACACACACACACACACACACACACACACACACACACACACACACACACACACACACACACACACACACACACACACACACACACACACACACACACACACACACGCGCGCACACACACACACACACACACACACACACACACACCCATCATTAACAGAGATGGGAGTGAAATACATTACGAAACAAAGAAAAAGCTCTTCAAAAATCAGTCTGATAAGGACCATTATTAAATTGCTTCACTAATAAGGCTCCCAAATGCTCTGCAGTTCAGATCACCAGATATGGGTTCTTCTTATAAGGTAAAGATGGTGCTCTCCCTCCTTTTCAGCAGAACCTTTCATCCATGCAGTGATTTAGGTCGGGGGTCTGTTTGCCTACAGCTTGTGAGGCCAGGCAGGCAGGGTTTCCTCTACCATGTCTTAGGCAGGAAGGTCCCCATTCTAGCTCTGTTACCCACTGCCTAGAAAAGCATCTGGCTTTTATAAACATGTTGGTGCAGCCTAACATGCTGTCTCAGTAGCCTTTATAAACATGTTGGTGCAGCCTAACATGCTGTCTCAGTAGCCTTTATAAACATGTTGGTGCAGCCTAACATGCGCCTAACATGCTGTCTCAGTAGCCTTTATAAACATGTTGGTGCAGCCTAACATGCTGCCTCAGTAGCCTTTATAAACATGTTGGTGCAGCCTAACATGCTGCCTCAGTAGCCTAATGCCGGGAAATATCTCTGGGAATATAAAAGGAGCCTCTGATAAAGCTGGGCCATATGGATGGAGAGGTTGACTGTAGGTCCAGACCCATCTATCTCCCTGGTGTTGAGAGGTTGACTGTAGGTCCAGACCTATCTATCTCCCTGGTGTTGAGAGCCTGACTGTAGGTCCAGACCTATCTATCTCCCTGGTGTTGAGAGGTTGACTGTAGGTCCAGACCCATCTATCTCCCTGGTGTTGAGAGGTTGACTGTAGGTCCAGACTTACTTATCTCCCTGGTGTTGAGAGGCTGACTGTAGGTCCAGACCCATCTATCTCCCTGGTGTTGAGAGGCTGACTGTAGGTCCAGACCCATCTATCTCCCTGGTGTTGACAGGTTGACTGTAGGTCCAGACCCATCTATCTCCCTGGTGTTGAGAGGTTGACTGTAGGTCCAGACCCATCTATCTCCCTGGTGTTGACAGGTTGACTGTAGGTCCAGACCCATCTATCTCCCTGGTGTTGACAGGTTGACTGTAGGTCCAGACCCATCTATCTCCCTGGTGTTGAGAGGTTGACTGTAGGTCCAGACCCATCTATCTCCCTGGTGTTGACAGGTTGACTGTAGGTCCAGACCCATCTATCTCCCTGGTGTTGAGAGGTTGACTGTAGGTCCAGACTTACCTATCTCCCTGGTGTTGAGAGGTTGACTGTAGGTCCAGACCTATCTATCTCCCTGGTGTTGAGAGGCTGACTGTAGGTCCAGACTTACCTATCTCCCTGGTGTTGAGAGGCTGACTGTAGGTCCAGACCTATTTATCTCCCTGGTATTGAGAGGTTGACTGTAGGTCCAGACCTACCCATCTCCCTGGTGTTGAGAGGTTGACTGTTGGTCCAGACCTATTTATCTCCCTGGTGTTGAGAGGTTGACTGTTGGTCCAGACCTATTTATCTCCCTGGTGTTGAGAGGTTGACTGTTGGTCCAGACCTATTTATCTCCCTGGTGTTGAGAGGTTGACTGTTGGTCCAGACCTATTTATCTCCCTGGTATTGAGAGGTTGACTGTTGGTCCAGACCTACCTATCTCCCTGGTGTTGAGAGGCTGACTGTAGGTCCAGACCTATTTATCTCCCTGGTGTTGACAGGTTGACTGTTGGTCCAGACCTATTTATCTCCCTGGTGTTGACAGGTTGACTGTTGGTCCAGACCTATTTATCTCCCTGGTGTTGACAGGTTGACTGTTGGTCCAGACCTATTTATCTCCCTGGTGTTGACAGGTTGACTGTTGGTCCAGACCTATTTATCTCCCTGGTGTTGACAGGTTGACTGTTGGTCCAGACCTATTTATCTCCCTGGTGTTGACAGGTTGACTGTTGGTCCAGACCTATTTATCTCCCTGGTGTTGACAGGTTGACTGTTGGTCCAGACCTATTTATCTCCCTGGTGTTGAGAGGTTGACTGTTGGTCCAGACCTATTTATCTCCCTGGTGTTGACAGGTTGACTGTTGGTCCAGACCTATCTATCTCTCTGTGACCAGCTGTTCAACTCAAACTTAAATGAAAACGTAGCAGCGGAGAAAATTATATTTGCTATTGACTCGGGTACAGTAAATAAGTCCCTGTTTGCTGTGTGTGTGTGTGTGAAAGCATGGACACACAGAAACAGCACACACACACACACTACATACACACACACGTAGCTGATTAGATTTGGTCCACTGTGGCCGAGACGTCCTGGAGCTTTAGAGGATTCGACAGTTCTAGTTATGGAAGAGGCATTGGTGCAGAACCCTGTGGCCAACACACACACACACACACACACCACACACACACACACACAATTACACTGCTAACAGGACCCTAGTACGGCCATGAGATGTTATGCTTGCCAACCATATCTCTATGCCTTCAGATCCATTCAACTTACAGTATATGCTAACATAAAGAATCCCCCCCCCCCCCCCACGCGCATACAAATACACACACACCCACACGAGGGTACACTGGCACGTACCAAAATAAAGAGAGGAGAAAAGCGATCTCTTCTCCTTTGAGATTTAATCCACCCACAGAATGAAAACAAATACCTGCAGCCCCTATCAATTAGAGAAAGCCTCAGAACCAACACTATAACACTATACTAGTTTAACAGGGGAGATGTTACACACACACAGTTAGCATGCAGCATGTCATTAATATGCATACTCAGTATGTAGACCTAGCCAGTTAGCACGCAGCATGTCATTAATATACATACTCAGTATGTAGACCTAGCCAGTTAGTATGCTGCATGTCATTAATATATATACTCAGTATGTAGACCTAGCCAGTTAGCATGCAGCATGTCATTAATATACATACTCAGTATGTAGACCTAGCCAGTTAGCATGCAGCATGTCATTAATATATATACTCAGTATGTAGACCTAGCCAGTTAGCATGCAGCATGTCATTAATATGCATACTCAGTATGTAGACCTAGCCAGTTAGCACGCAGCATGTCATTAATATACATACTCAGTATGTAGACCTAGCCAGTTAGCATGCTGCATGTCATTAATATATATACTCAGTATGTAGACCTAGCCAGTTAGCACGCAGCATGTCATTAATATACATACTCAGTATGTAGACCTAGCCAGTTAGCATGCTGCATGTCATTAATATATATACTCAGTATGTAGACCTAGCCAGTTAGCATGCAGCATGTCATTAATATACATACTCAGTATGTAGACCTAGCCAGTTAGCATGCAGCATGTCATTAATATATATACTCAGTATGTAGACCTAGCCAGTTAGCATGCAGCATGTCATTAATATGCATACTCAGTATGTAGACCTAGCCAGTTAGCATGCAGCATGTCATTAATATGCACTCAGTATGTAGACCTAGCCAGTTAGCACACAGCATGTCATTAATATACATACTCAGTATGTAGTGTTAGCCAGTTAGCATGCACCATGTCATTAATATAAATACTCAGATTGTAGGCCTAGCCAGTTAACAATAAGTATGTCAAAAATATACAGTGGAGGCAAAACAAAAGCAGAGACAGTGTTTTTAATCCCAAACACAGTTGCCATTATTTGCTGATTGATCTCCTTTGAACTGAGATAATGCTCAGAACTGGGAAAAGGAATCCTACTGTAGATCAGTGGTTCCCAAATGTTTTCACTCGGCCCCCCTTCCATCAAAACGCCTAGCTAAAAAGCATTAGCTGGCATGGGCTGGTTGATCTTCTGACAAGTTATAAACAGCTCTCTAAAGTCCTCAATTGAGCATTCTACTAATATAACTTTTAAGAGGAAATATGTTTTGGGGAGGGGGGGGTGCACCCCACTGTTTGGGATCCACTGCTGTAGATCACTGCATTGAAACAGCAGGATTATGTCAAACCACTGACAGGTATGGGAAACTCGTTAAACCACAGAGGTAAAGTAGCCCTGCTTTAAAACAAAATGAGAGCGAGGCACAGAGAAGGAGGATGAAAGATAAAGACAGGGGATGAGTAGAGGGATAATACTATTGTAGAGCAGAGCACAGTCTGAAATCTACTATTAAACAGTCCACTGGCCGTTTAGTCACTAGACTATTAGTCACTACTAGCCGGCCTCCGCCCAGTACCCTGCCCTGAACCTTATTCACTGTTACGAGCCAGCTACTACGCGGTACTTGACCTTGCACCTTAGAGACTTCAGCCCTATGTCGGAAGTTTACATACACCTTACATACATCAGTTTCACAATTCCTGACATTTAATCCTAGTAAAAAAAATCCATGTTTTAGGTCAGTTAGGATCATCACTTTATTTTAAGAATGTGAAATGTCAGAATAATAGTTGAGAGAATGATTTATTTCAGCTTTTATTTCTTTCATCACATTCTCAGTGGGTCAGAAGTTTACATACACTCAATTAGTATTTGGTAGCATTGCCTTTAAATTGTTTAACTTGGGTCAAACGTTTCAGGTAGCCTTCCACAAGCTTCCCACAATAAATTGGGTGAATTTTGGCCCATTCCTCCTGACAGAGCTGGTGTAACTGAGTCAGGTTTGTAGGCCTCCTTGCTCCAAATGCTTTTTCAGTTCTGCCCACAACATTTATATAGGATTGAGGTCAGGGCTTTGTGATGGCCACTCCAATACCTTGACTTTGTTGTCCTTAAGCCATTTTGCAACAACTTTGGAAGTATTCTTGGGGTCATTGGCCATTTGGATGACCCATTTGTGACCAAGCTTTAACTTCCTGACTGATGTCTTGAGATGTTGCTTCAATATATCCACATCATTTTCCTTCTCATGATGCCCTCTATTTTGTGAAGTGCACCAGTCCCTCCTGCAGCAAAGCACCCCCACAACATGATGCTGCCAACCCCGTGCTTCACGGTTGGGATGGTGTTCTTCGGCTTGCAAGCCTCCCACTTTTTCCTCCAAACATAATGATGCTCATTATGGCCAAACAGTTCTATTTTTGTTTCATCAGACCAGAGGAAATTTCTCCAAAAAGTATGATCTTTGTCCCCATGTGCAGTTGCAAACCGTAGTCTGGCTTTGTTATGGCGGTTTTGGAGCAGTGGCTTCTTCCTTGCTGAATGGCCTTTCAGGTTATGTCGATATAGGACTCGTTTTACTGTGGATATAGATACTTTTGTACCTGTTTCCTCCAGCATCTTCATAAGGTCCTTTGCTGTTGTTCTGGGATTGATTTGCACTTTTCGCACCAAAGTACGCGCATCGTTAGGAGACACAACGTGTCTCCTTCCTGAGCGGTATGATGGCTGCGTGGTCCCATGGTGTTTATACTTGCGTACTATTGTTTGTACAGATGAACGTGGT
Organism: Salmo salar; assembly: GCF_965601325.2. Classification (NCBI taxonomy): domain Eukaryota; kingdom Metazoa; phylum Chordata; class Actinopteri; order Salmoniformes; family Salmonidae; genus Salmo; species Salmo salar. Next base: position 39,879,574 of record NC_138301.1, on the reverse strand, counting down.
ACCTTCACGTGTTTGGAAATTGCTCCCAAGGATGAACCAGACTTGTGGAGGTCTATAATTTTTTTTCTTCTGAGGTCTTGGCTGATTTCTTTTGATTTTCCCATGATGTCAAGCAAAGAGGCACTGAGTTTGAAGGTAAGGCCTTGAAATACATCCACAGGTACACCTCCAATTGACTCAAATGATGTTAATTAGCCTATCAGAAGCTTCTAAAGCCATGACATCATTTTCTGGAATTTTCCAAGCTGTTTAAAGGCACAGTCAACTTAGTGTATGTACACTTCTGACCCACTGGAATTGTGATACAGTGAATTATAAGTGAAATAATCTGTCTGCAAACAATTGTTGTAAAAGTACTTGTGTCATGCACAAAGTAGATGTCCTAACCAACTTGCAAAAACTACAGTTTGTTAACAAGACATTTGTGGAGCGGATGGAAAACGAGTTTTAATGACTCCATCCTAAGTGTATGTAAACTTCCGACTTCAACTGTACATAGAGTCATTAAACACTTTAATAATGTTTACATACTGTTTTACCCACTTTATATGCATATACTTTATTCTAGTCATGCTCATCCTATATAACTACTGCTGTACACATTTATTCTGTTCATATACTGGCCATGCTGTCTATACACACCATTATATATATATATTTTTTTTATATTCCGGACTCTGACATTGCTTGTTCTGATATTTCTTCATTTCTTTCTTTGTACTTTTTGGATTATGTGTGTATTGTTTTGTATTGCTAGGTATTACTGCACTGTTGGAACTAGAAACACAAGCATTTCGCTGCACCTGCAATAACATCTGCAAATCTGTGTACGTGACCAATAAACGTTGACTTAATTTGTATTCGATTTGTATCACTGTAGCGGTAATACTCAGTACTGTAGAAGTGACTTCATTACACACAGAGACATAAAAATACCTCAGTGCGTGTGTGTGTGTGTGTGTGTATGTGTAATTTAAAAAAGCTCTTACACCATTAAAACTGAAACTAGATATCTGTCTAACACAAACTAGAACACCTCTTATTAAAAGGCTTCTATAACACACCAACATATTGGCTTATTGGTTCAAGTGGAACTGATAGCATTTTAGCTACATGAAACCTTATTAAAATCTTCATATACACCCCAGGAAGAATATTATACTTTTTATTTTTTTACATTTTCTGACAAGCAAGCACTTAGTCATTATCACATTTTCATAAATTCTTAGAATGTTTGGGAATTATGTATACTAAAGCATTTGTGAAAATTCTATACCCATATAGAGTGGGAAAGCGGCCGTGTGTTTGGACAGTTAATAGACACTGCAGTAAATAAAACCTAATAAAAACATCTGTCTTGTCCAGGACCATACAGACCGGTGCGCCTTAGCCAATCAGAAGTACAGCAGGCCTATATGCAAACAAGCCATTTGCCACAAGGGCCTGCCATCATTCACTTTGAACTGGACTGTGTGTTTACAGACAGTAGGACCTGCCATCATTCACTTTGAACTGGACTGTGTGTTTACAGACAGTAGGACATGCCATCATTCACTTTGAACTGGACTGTGTGTTTACAGGCAGTAGGGCCTGCCATCATTCACTTTGAACTAGACTGTGTGTTTACAGGCAGTAGGACTTTCCATCATTCACTTTGAACTAGACTGTGTGTTTACAGGCAGTAGGGCCTGCCATCATTCACTTTGAACTGGACTGTGTGTTTACAGGCAGTAGGGCCTGCCATCATTCACTTTGAACTGGACTGTGTGTTTACAGGCAGTAGGGCCTGCCATCATTCACTTTGAACTAGACTGTGTGTTTACAGGCAGTAGGACTTTCCATCATTCACTTTGAACTAGACTGTGTGTTTACAGGCAGTAGGGCCTGCCATCATTCACTTTGAACTGGACTGTGTGTTTACAGGCAGTAGGGCCTGCCATCATTCACTTTGAACTGGACTGTGTGTTTACAGGCAGTAGGGCCTGCCATCATTCACTTTGAACTGGACTGTGTGTTTACAGGCAGTAGGACTTTCCATCATTCACTTTGAACTGGACTGTGTGTTTACAGGCAGTAGGACCTGCCATCATTCACTTTGGACTGGACTGTGTGTTTACAGGCAGTAGGACCTGCCATCATTCACTTTGGACTGGACTGTGTGTTTACAGGCAGTAGGGCCTGCCATCATTCACTTTGGACTGGACTGTGTGTTTACAGGCAGTAGGGCCTGCCATCATTCACTTTGGACTGGACTGTGTGTTTACAGGCAGTAGGGCCTGCCATCATTCACTTTGGACTGGACTGTGTGTTTACAGGCAGTAGGGCCTGCCATCATTCACTTTGGACTGGACTGTGTGTTTACAGGCAGTAGGGCCTGCCATCATTCACTTTGAACTGGACTGTGTGTTTACAGGCAGTAGGGCCTGCCATCATTCACTTTGAACTGGACTGTGTGTTTACAGGCAGTAGGGCCTGCCATCATTCACTTTGGACTGGACTGTGTGTTTACAGGCAGTAGGGCCTGCCATCATTCACTTTGAACTGGACTGTGTGTTTACAGGCAGTAGGGCCTGCCATCATTCACTTTGAACTGGACTGTGTGTTTACAGGCAGTAGGACCTGCCATCATTCACTTTGAACTGGACTGTGTGTTTACCATCAGTGTCAACAGCGTGACTTTAGATCATTAGAACGCATTCGTCAAACGCCACAAAATACACTTGGATGGATTTCTGTAAATATGTAGCTAAATACCACAGGAGTCCTCTTACATTTGGGAACTGTACAGTCCTATTGATCAAACAACCATAAAAAGGTAGGCTATCTTTCCCTATATGCACATCAATAACAACAAGCTCAACTACTAATGCTAGCCAGAGCAAGATGCGCTAAAATCGAAGGAAGGAACATTAGATAAACCCTCTAAAACTTTTTCAGCTAGTTGGCCGTCAAAATTGCACTGATAAAAAAATGGGGAATAGCCTGCTCGTCCTTCTGCAGCTTGCCTGCCAATGCATGCGTTGTCCCAACTAAGAACCCAAGCTAGCTTGCTTCTCCAGACACAAATGAGAGAACACCTCACTCTGGCCATTTTACTCGCCGTAGCAGAGCTGGCTAGGCAGTTTACATGTTATATAGAGCATTCGTGATGAACTATTACCTTTTTTGACTACGTTTACTGACACCGGTCATATTCAGCGGGTGTTGCACGTTTGTAAATTCATCAGTTATTCTGCTCTCTGGCACACTCAGATAAGAGTTGTCTGAAATCGGAGATATATTAACTGTATATCATTGGTTCAGCATAACTAGCTAGCTTACCAAAGGACACGTGCATCTCTAGCTGTGTAGCCACTGAAAAACGATACTAGGGGAAAACGTCACTCACCCACTCCTCCAATGACATGACGTCCTCCCAGCAGCTAGCTAGCTATTAGGCTCTGTGTTGTTAACTTGCTACATAGATGGATAAGATTGCATATTAGCCACGTTATGACTGACTTATGATCATTGCCCTTACTCGTTTGATTTCATTGACATTCCCAGCCTTAGTTCCAAACTGAAACAATGCATCCTGAATAGAGGCAGCAAACAATGTACCAGACCAGCTGTGATTTACAACCTGATAGCAATATGTTTTGGACTACCAAGAAATGTATTGGTGAATTATATTCATGTATTGAACTGCATCCATCTATTCTGCCCACAATGCCTTAGTGTACGTCACGGAATATTATAAAGCTGGTTTTGTAGCAGAAACTGATATTATGATTCTGTTTGTTTCATATCTGTAAAGTAGTTAAAACGCTGTCAGTTCCACTTTAAGCAAAAGCACACAGAGAGTGAAACACTGAATCCCCCTTGCTACTAAAAACAGTGGGAAAGCTTTGGATAGAAAGCAGAGCCCATTATTTGAGAGAGAGAGAGAGAGAAAGAGAGAGACAGAGAGAGAGAATGAGAGAGAGACAGAGAGAGAGAAACAGAGACAGAGAGAGAAAGAGAGAGAGAGAGAGAGAGAGAGAAAGAGAGAAAGAGAAATAATGCATGAAAGGGAGAGGGAGAGAGGAAAGGAAAGGGAAGAGAGCGGGAAAGAGATTTCTGATGTTCGTAGGAGGATGTTTCATTTGACAGAGCACACTTGGCTCGGTGGCCTTTTGGAAAAACACACAAGTAAAGTGGGTCAAAGTTCACTGCTCGCTCGCTCTTCCGGACCTGACACCTAACTCAGAGCAGATAAGAAGGTCAGGGACTTTGGCACTGGTTGACTTTGCCGTTTTGGAGATGCCACATTTCCCTTTGATTGATTATAATATACACAGTTTCTTGATAAATGTCCTAGAAGTAATACATTGTAGGTATAAAGCGTGTATTTCTCAGTCTATGCTTAGTGTAATGTATGCCTAGCCGTTAAGAGTGTTGAGCCAGAAACTGAAAGGTCGCTGGTTTGAATCCCTGAGCCGACAATGTGAAAAATCTGTCGATGTGCCCTTGAGCAAGGCACTTAACCATAATTGCTCCTGTAAGTCACTCTGGATAAGACTGTTTGCTAAATGACTCAAATGTGAATGTACTTCAACAGACTTTTTTTCTTATATAGTAAAATGCATGCTACATAAACCATTACATAACACATTTTCTTTTTTTTAGCTTATACATACACCCTCATCTCTTCTCCCAGCACTTCCTCAGAGCTTGCCCTGGAAGCTGTAATACATATAAAGAGAAAAGTCTATCCTCCACAGGTTCCTCCAACCAGTCTGGGTAATTGGATAATCTGTGACAATTATGTCTGCCGGGAGAGTTAGGAGTGTCTACCCTGCAACACGGTGGAGAGAGGGAGAGGGGGATGAAAGGATAGAGCAATGGACGGATTGTGTTCTTTTCAGAGGGGCGTAGCGGCAGTCTCCTTGTCTAGCCGTTGGTCGGGCCCCACTGTCCAGTTGGGGTCAATGAGGTCAACGACCCCTGGACTCCCTACTTTTCTGGGCTACAAGTAGGAGCTGTCAATCATCTGGGGGCGGGGCATCCACTATTATTTCTAAAAGGGAAAGGGGAAAACCTAGTCAGTTGTACAACTGAATGTATTCAGCTGAAATGTGTCTTCCACATTTAACCCAACCCCTCTCTCTGAATCAGAGAGGTGGGGGGGGCTGCCTTAATCGACATCCACGTCTTCAGTGCCCGGGGAAGGCACCTGCTGCCTATTAGAGTTACATATAATCACCTGCTACAGAGTTACATATAATCACCTATTACAGAGTTACATATAATCACCTATTATATTACAGAGTTACATATAATCCCCTATTACAGAGTTACATATAATAATCTATTACAGTTACATATAATCCCCTATTACAGAGTTACATATAATCACCTATTACAGAGTTACATATAATCACCTATTACAGAGTTACATATAATCACCTATTACAGAGTTACATATAATCACCTATTACAGAGTTACGTATAATCACCTATTACAGAGTTACATATAATCACCTATTACAGAGTTACATATAATCACCTATTACAGAGTTACATATAATCACCTATTATATTACAGAGTTACATATAATAACCTATTACAGAGTTACATATAATCCCCTATTACAGAGTTACATATAATCACCTGCTACAGAGTTACATATAATAACCCATTACAGAGTTACATATAATAACCTATTACAGAGTTACATATAATCCCCTATTACAGAGTTACATATAATCACCTATTATATTACAGAGTTACATATAATCACCTATTATAGAGTTACATATAATCACCTATTATAGAGTTACATATAATCACCTATTACAGAGTTACATATAATCACCTATTATATTACAGAGTTACATATAATCACCTATTACAGAGTTACATATAATCCCCTATTACAGAGTTACATATAATCCCCTATTACGGAGTTAAATATAATCCCCTATTATATTACAGAGTTACATATAATCACCTATTATAGAGTTACATATAATCACCTATTATATTACAGTTACATATAATCACCTATTACAGAGTTACATATAATCACCTATTACAGAGTTACATATAATCCCCTATTATATTACAGAGTTACATATAATCACCTATTACAGAGTTACATATAATCACCTATTACAGAGTTACATATAATCCCCTATTACAGAGTTACATATAATCACCTATTACAGAGTTACATATAATAATCTATTACAGAGTTACATATAATCACCTATTCTCCTCTAGTACTCCTTCCCTCTTTCATTCCCAATCAACACCCACCACAGTTGTCATGTCTTAATGATTTTCCAGTCAATAGCCCTCTAATGGCTAGGCCCCAACCTAGAGCCTTTGGGGGTCAAAGGGCAAATGTCAAATCGCTAATCAACTGGAGTTGACCCCGTCCTACCTAGTGTTAATAAATATGCGATTAGCTGTCTCCATTTGCGTCCCTGTTGTAGTAAAACAGCCAGAGGGCAGAGCTTAAATTCAAATGATTTCATTCACTGCCAAATGATGATTGTGGTAATAAGGTCAAGACAGGCGGTATGTGTCTAAGAACATTTGAAGAATTTCTATGTTTTTCTCTCTCTCATCTTTCTCTCGTTTCAGTAGCAAGGTCTGCTAATAACCTTTCATTTCTAAGACATTACATTAAGTGACCTGCTGTTTATTATGATTTTGCTTAATTAATTACCGTCATTCTAATACATGATTTACTCATAAAACATGTATTTACTAATAAATGCAGAAATACATGATATATTTTAAAGAGTAAACTAGTTCATTCATGATTTTACACTACTATTAATAATGGTTATGTGCATGACCTTCTAAATCCCATTAGTTTATAGTCTGTGTATTGGAGGTGTGCATGACCTTCTAAATCCCATTAGTTTATAGTCTGTGTATTGGAGGTGTGCATGACCTTCTAAATCCCATTAGTTTATAGTCTGTGTATTGGAGGTGTGCATGACCTTCTAAATCCCATTAGTTTATAGTCTGTGTATTGGAGGTGTGCATGACCTTCTAAATCCCATTAGTTTATAGTCTGTGTATTGGAGGTGTGCATGACCTTCTAAATCCCATTAGTTTATAGTCTGTGTATTGGAGGTGTGCAATAGTGGAGAATGTTGGCTGCTCTGAGAGGTAGAGGTAGAGAGAGAGAAAGAGAGAGGTGGAGAGAGAAAGAGAGAAAAAGGTAGAGAGAGAAAGAGCGAGAGAGAGGTAGAGAGAAAAAGCGAGAGAGAGAGGTAGAGAGAAAAAGCGAGAGAGAGAAAGAGGTGGAGAGAGAAAGAGAGAAAGAGGTCGAGAGAGAGAAAAAGCGAGAGAGAGGTAGAGAGAGAGGTAGAGGGAGAGAGAGCGAGAGAGAGGTAGAGAGAAAGAGCGTGAGAGAGGTAGAGGGAGAGAGAGCGAGAGAGAGGTAGAGAGAAAGAGCGTGAGAGAGGTAGATAGAAAGAGCGTGAGAGAGGTAGAGAGAAAGAGCGTGAGAGAGGTAGATAGAAAGAGCGTGAGAGAGGTAGATAGAAAGAGCGTGAGAGAGGTAGATAGAAAGAGCGTGAGAGAGGTAGATAGAAAGAGCGTGAGAGAGGTAGAGAGAAAGAGCGTGAGAGAGGTAGAGAGAAAAAGCGAGAGAGAGGTAGAGAGAAAAAGCGAGAGAGAGAAAGAGAGGTGGAGAGAGAAAGAGAGAAAGAGGTAGAGAGAGAGAAAAAGCGAGAGAGAGGTAGAGAGAGAGGTAGAGGGAGAGAAAGAGCGTGAGAGAGGTAGAGAGAAAGAGCGTGAGAGAGGTAGAGAGAAAGAGCGTGAGAGAGGTAGATAGAAAGAGCGTGAGAGAGGTAGATAGAAAGAGCGTGAGAGAGGTAGAGAGAAAGAGCGTGAGAGAGGTAGAGAGAAAGAGCGTGAGAGAGGTAGAGAGAAAGAGCGTGAGAGAGGTAGATAGAAAGAGCGTGAGAGAGGTAGATAGAAAGAGCGTGAGAGAGGTAGATAGAAAGAGCGTGAGAGAGGTAGAGAGAAAGAGCGTGAGAGAGGTAGAGAGAAAGAGCGTGAGAGAGGTAGAGAGAAAGAAGTAGAGAGAGAGAAGTAGAGAGAGAGAAGTAGAGAGAGGGGTAGAGAGAGAGGGGTAGAGAGAGAATGAGAGAGAGAGTTAGAGAGAGAGAAGTAGAGAGAGAGAGGTAGAGAGAGAGTGAGAGAGTTAGAGAGAGAGAGAAGTAGAGAGATAGAGAAAGAAGTAGAGAGATAGAGAAAGAGTGAGGTAGAGAGTGAGAGTTAGAGCGAGAGAAGTAGAGCGAGAGAGAGATAGAGAGAGAGCAAGAGAGAGGTAGAGAGAGAGCGTGAGAGGTAGTGAGAAGGAGCGAGAGAGAGAGATAGGGAGAGGTAGAGAGATAGAAAGAGAGAGAGAGTTAGAGAGAGAGAGGTAGAGAGAGAGAAAGAGAGAAAGAGAGAGGTAGAGAGAGAGAAAGAGAGAGGTAGAGAGAGAGAAAGAGAGAGGTAGAGAGAGAGAAAGAGAGTTAGAGAGAGAAAGAGGTAGAGAGAGAGAGAAAGAGGTAGAGAGAGAGAGAAAGAGAGGTAGAGAGAGAGAGAAAGAGAGAGGTAGAGAGAGAGAAAGAGAGAGGTAGAGAGAGAAAGAGAGAGGGTGAGAGAGAGAGAAAGAGAGAGGTAGAGAGAGAGAGAAAGAGAGAGGTAGAGAGAGAGAGAGGTAGAGAGAGAGAGAAAGAGAGAGGTAGAGAGAGAGAGAGAGAAAGAGAGAGAGAGAGAGAGAAAGAGAGAGGTAGAGAGAGAAAGAGAGAGAGAGAGAGGTAGAGAGAGAGTAAGAGAAAGAGAGAGGTAGAGAGAGAGTTAGAGAAAGAGACTCCTCAATGGAGCGGTTCCTTTGATGGGGATAGCATCACCACAGCACAGATCAACCACCACAAATGGACTGTTCCTCCTTATCAGCCCTCTCAGAACTACTGTATGCCACTGGGAGTGTGTGTGAGAGAGAGCAAGATCAAGGGGAAAAGCTGCTGTGTGTGTGTGTGTGTGTGTGTGTGTGTGTGTGTGTGTGTGTGTGTGTGTGTGTGTGTGTGTGTGTGTGTGTGTGTGTGTGTGTGTGTGTGTGTGTGTGTGTGTGTGTGTGTGTGTGTGTGTGTGTGTGTGTGTGTTTATATGTGTAAGGGAGTTCATATGTGGGTTCAAGGGACACAGCGAGACAACAAGAGAGTGTGTATTTGTGTGTGTGCATCCTACAACCATATCACCATCTCCTGAGCTCTAAACGCTATGGGGGCAAATGACAAAGATAAGGATCCCTGCCTGGCTGACCTGCTAACAAATATTTACCACTGTTCCTTCCTCTCTACCTGTTCTTCATTTATTGCTCATCCTGGTCAAACATCAAAACATATTGGTCCACATTCACCCTATCAACCCCCCAAACATGCACGCGGCGAACCACACACAGTCACACACACCAACCCCCCCATGCTCACTCATCCACAGAGCAATACCATTTCTAGGAGAGGAGCAGAGTGCCTCTCTTATCTTCTGCGTTTCAGCTGTCCTCTAATTCAATAAACTACAGAGGAACAAAATGAACACAGAAATAACAGAGAGGAGAGAGAGGAGAGAGAGAACGAGCAAGGTGAAGAAAGAAACGAATGGACAGAGAGGCAGAATGAGGAAACAGGGATATCTAAAACACAGGCACACAACCCAAATGTAAAATAATACATGTAAACAAACATGTTATGGTCTTTCCTTCCATCTCCCTGTCCCCCTCTGTATCTAGTAGAGGAGCAACCTGCTGGCCCGTCCCTGTCCCCCTCTGTATCTAGTAGAGGAGCAACCTGCTGGCCCCTCCCTGTCCCCCTCTGTATCTAGTAGAGGAGCAACCTGCTGGCCCGTCCCTGTCCCCCTCTGTATCTAGTAGAGGAGCAACCTGCTGGCCCCTCCCTGTCCCCCTCTGTATCTAGTAGAGGAGCAACCTGCTGGCCCCTCCCTGTCCCCCTCTGTATCTAGTAGAGGAGCAACCTGCTGGCCCCTCCCTGTCCCCCTCTGTATCTAGTAGAGGAGCAACCTGCTGGCCCCTCCCTGTCCCCCTCTGTATCTAGTAGAGGAGCAACCTGCTGGCCCCTCCCTGTCCCCCTCTGTATCTAGTAGAGGAGCAACCTGCTGGCCCCTCCCTGTCCCCCTCTGTATCTAGTAGAGGAGCAACCTGCTGGCCCCTCCCTGTCCCCCTCTGTATCTAGTAGAGGAGCAACCTGCTGGCCCCACCCTGTCCCCCTCTGTATCTAGTAGAGGAGCAACCTGCTGGCCCCTCCCTGTCCCCCTCTGTATCTAGTAGAGGAGCAACCTGCTGGCCCCTCCCTGTCCCCCTCTGTATCTAGTAGAGGAGCAACCTGCTGGCCCCTCCCTGTCCCCCTCTGTATCTAGTAGAGGAGCAACCTGCTGGCCCCTCCCTGTCCCCCTCTGTATCTAGTAGAGGAGCAACCTGCTGGCCCCTCCCTGTCCCCCTCTGTATCTAGTAGAGGAGCAACCTGCTGGCCCCTCCCTGTCCCCCTCTGTATCTAGTAGAGGAGCAACCTGCTGGCCCGTCCCCGTCCCCCTCTGTATCTAGTAGAGGAGCAACCTGCTGGCCCCTCCCTGTCCCCCTCTGTATCTAGTAGAGGAGCAACCTGCTGGCCCCTCCCTGTCCCCCTCTGTATCTAGTAGAGGAGCAACCTGCTGGCCCCTCCCTGTCCCCCTCTGTATCTAGTAGAGGAGCAACCTGCTGGCCCCTCCCTGTCCCCCTCTGTATCTAGTAGAGGAGCAACCTGCTGGCCCCTCCCTGTCCCCCTCTGTATCTAGTAGAGGAGCAACCTGCTGGCCCCTCCCTGTCCCCCTCTGTATCTAGTAGAGGAGCAACCTGCTGGCCCCTCCCTGTCCCCCTCTGTATCTAGTAGAGGAGCAACCTGCTGGCCCGTCCCTGTCCCCCTCTGTATCTAGTAGAGGAGCAACCTGCTGGCCCCTCCCTGTCCCCCTCTGTATCTAGTAGAGGAGCAACCTGCTGGCCCCTCCCTGTCCCCCTCTGTATCTAGTAGAGGAGCAACCTGCTGGCCCCTCCCTGTCCCCCTCTGTATCTAGTAGAGGAGCAACCTGCTGGCCCCTCCCTGTCCCCCTCTGTATCTAGTAGAGGAGCAACCTGCTGGCCCCTCCCTGTCCCCCTCTGTATCTAGTAGAGGAGCAACCTGCTGGCCCCTCCCTGTCCCCCTCTGTATCTAGTAGAGGAGCAACCTGCTGGCCCCTCCCTGTCCCCCTCTGTATCTAGTAGAGGAGCAACCTGCTGGCCCCTCCCTGTCCCCCTCTGTATCTAGTAGAGGAGCAACCTGCTGGCCCCTCCCTGTCCCCCTCTGTATCTAGTAGAGGAGCAACCTGCTGGCCCCTCCCTGTTAGTCCCGCTGGCCCCTCCCTGTTAGTCCCGCTGGCCCCTCCCTGTTAGTCCTGGGGCGGCAGGTAGCCTCGGGGTTAGAGCCAGGTAGCCTAGTAGTTAGAGGAAGGTAGCCTCGTGGTTAAAGGCAGCCGGCCGAGTGGTTATTGGCAGCCGGCCGAGTGGTTAGAGGCAGCCGGCCGAGTGGTTAGAGGCAGCCGGCCGAGTGGTTAGAGGCAGCCGGCCTAGTGGTTAGAGGCAGCCGGCCGAGTGGTTAGAGGCAGCCGGCCTAGTGGTTAGAGGCAGCCGGCCTAGTGGTTAGAGGCAGCCGGCCTAGTGGTTAGAGGCAGCCGGCCTAGTGGTTAGAAGCAGCCGGCCGAGTGGTTAGAGGCAGCCGGCCGAGTGGTTAGAGGCAGCCGGCCGAGTGGTTAGAGGCAGCCGGCCTAGTGGTTAGAGGCAGCCGGCCTAGTGGTTAGAGGCAGCCGGCCTAGTGGTTAGAGGCAGCCGGCCTAGTGGTTAGAGGCAGCCGGCCTAGTGGTTAGAGGCAGCCGGCCTAGTGGTTAGAAGCAGGTAGCCTAGTGGTTAGAGGCAGCCGGCCGAGTGGTTAGAGGCAGGTAGCCTAGTGGTTAGAAGCAGGTAGCCTAGTGGTTAGAGGCAGGTAGCCTAGTGGTTAGAGGCAGCCGGCCTAGTGGTTAGAGGCAGCCGGCCTAGTGGTTAGAGGCAGCCGGCCTAGTGGTTAGAGGCAGCCGGCCTAGTGGTTAGAGGCAGCCGGCCTAGTGGTTAGAGGCAGGTAGCCTAGTGGTTAGAGGCAGGTAGCCTAGTGGTTAGAGGCAGGTAGCCTAGTGGTTAGAGGCAGGTAGCCTAGTGGTTAGAGCATTGGGCCAGTAACTGAAAGGTTGCTGGATCGAATCCCAGAGCTGACAAGGTAAAAATGTATCGTTCTGCTCCTGAACAAGGCAGTTAACCCACTGTTCCCTGGTAGGCCATCACTGTAAATAAGAATTTGTTCTTAACTGACTTGCCTAGTTAAATAAAAAATAAATATTCCTGCTGGCCCCTCCCTGTTAGTCCTGCCATAATGGGAAAGTATGGAACACAAAGCCTGTGTTTAATATCACCACGGACGGAACCTTCCGGCGCTTCATTGAGGAATAAATTGCTTCTGCTAATGTTCCTTTCATTACGCCACAGCCCTTAATTGTGCTGCTGACAGGCCTCTGGCTACAGGGGGGATGGGCAGAGACATTGTGTGTGTGTGTGTGTGTTTGTTTCTGCAGCCTCACACACACACAAGCACAATACCAGGGATTTCAGGATTTAGAGTCGACACAGAGGAATGAACTGTTATTAGTCTGAATATACATTGTCGGCCTTATACCTGTGCAGAACGGAGCCAAAACAGACTACAGGATATGGTAGCAACATATCCACACTCATAAAGCGCTTCAAGCACAAACAAACTACCCCCACAGGGACCCACATCCACTACATTTACCAAATATTTGTCAAACTTTTACCAAGCTGCAAAATGGAAAGTACGTTGCCTTTTTACACATTATAACGTCTTCGCCAGAGAGATGGCAGGATACATTTGTAATTGTAAATGCAAACTGCTTCAACAAAAGCTCAGTGAATATTAAACCAAACGAGGGCACGAGGCAGTGGTCGAGAACTTGCGACATGAAAGGCGTCTATTCCTAACGACACAGGAAGCGTCATCATGGAGACATCCCCTCCGCCACGGCGTCCTGCGGTGGGAAGGCCAGTATCTCAAGGACCTCAAAATGGCTTCCATCTCAAAACAACAGACCTGCCGAATGTCAACTGTCACTTAACCCCCGTCCCCCTTGCTGTAGCGCCAGGGCCAAGGGTAGGAGAGGAACTCAATCAAGGGTTCTCCTGTTTCAAAAGCACTCCATTCTGGCTACGGTAAAGCAGCGGGCCCCGGGAACAAAGAGACACAAAATGGGGCCGGCTGTTTAGTTTCCAACGAGGGGGAAAACTTACTATGGTTCTCCTGAAACTGTCTGAGTGGGGAAGGAGAGAGGGGTGAAGAGGGGAGGAAAGTGAGGGGAGGGAAGGGTAAAGAAGGTGAAGGGGGGAGGAACAGATGAGAGGAAAGGGAAAGACGGCGGAGGAGGAGTAGAGGCCAGCAGAGGTAAAGGGGCAGGTTCGGCTGGACTGATTTAATTTGCGGGTTTCATTATGTGTAACTTGAGAAGAGAGAGGTTTTTGAAGTGATTTGTATCCTATTTTGTCACAGAAAATCCTAAGCATGTGAATCAAACGCAGTGACTTAACATTCACATAGAAGGGAGATGGAAGTACCCTTCTTCATTTTTTAAATGTAACCTTTATTTAACTAACAAGTCAACTAAGACCAAATTCTTTACAATGACAGCCTACCCCAAACCTTAACCTGAACAGTGCTGGGCCAATTGTGCGCTGCCCTATGGGGTTCCCAATCATGGCCGGTTGTGATACAGCCTGGAATCGAACCAGGGTCTGTAGTGACGCCTCTATCACTGAGTTGCAGTGCCTTAGACCGCTGCGCCATTCGGGAGCCCAATTAGGCTACTATCCCAAAAGCCCCCGTTTGTATGCGGATTTCTGTCATGTGACAAACTAGTAGTAGTCTAGTAGTCTAGACTAGTAGTCTTCTCTCCCCCAAACAGCCCTCGTCATTCACAAAGAGGACCCTATCACAGCAAATCCTATCACAGCCCAAAACCAAACACCCCTCGTCATTCACAAAGAGGACCCTATCACAGCAAATCCTATCACAGCCCAAAGCCAAACACCCCTCGTCATTCACAAAGAGGACCCTATCACAGCAAATCCTATCACAGCCCAAAACCAAACACCCCTCGTCATTCACAAAGAGGACCCTATCACAGCAAATCCTATCACAGTCCAAAGCCAAACGGCACATATCTAGACATGCGCTGGGCTAATTGTCAGAAGAAAATCAAGCGAGTGAGTTCCTTTGGATGAACACAACTGTACGGCTTTGATTCTGTTCTTTAGCATTTATACAGAACACACAGACACACAGCTGGGTTGATGTTGTTAAATGATTCACACTTTTACGAGCTTCTCAATTATTCGAGGCATCTGGAGAAGGACAATGGAATCAAATATGGAATTAAAGAACAAGGAAAAAGATGATGCAACTCAGTCCTATTTTGGGGATTCAATTTCCATTTCCACATCATCAAATGAATGTGTAATTCTAACACCACATTCAACAATAACACTGTAATACCACATTTTACCAAACCATCAACAAAGGAATTCTGCTGCATCGTAGTTTAGTGAATGAGTCTGCTTTTGTGTTTTAAAAGCAGCGAGAAGAGCTCCTGTGTAGAGCTCTCTCAGTGTGTGTGTGTGTGTGTGTGTGTGTCAGCATGTGTTTGCATGGTTGACTGCATGTTTGTGTGTGTGTTAAAAAGTGATCTTGGACACATGCCAACCTTTAAGCACCTACACCCCCACCTCCCTAAAGAGCCCTGTGTCCCCTTAGTCCCAGTCTGTGTCCCCTTAGTCCCAGTCCAAACTCAGTGTCCCCTTAGTCCCAGTCCAAACTCTGTGTCCCCTTAGTCTCAGTCTAAAGTCTGTGTCCCCTTAGTCCCAGTCTAAACTCCTCATGTCCCCTTAGTCCCAGTATAAATGTCCAGTGTCCCCTTAGTCTCAGTCTAAAGTCTGTGTCTCCTTAGTCTCAGTCTAAAGTCTGTGTCCCCTTAGTCTCAGTCTAAACTCTGTGTCCCCTTAGTTCCAATCTAAACTCAGTGTCCCCTTAGTTCCAGTCTAAACTCAGTATCCCCTTAGTTCCAGTCTAAACTCAGTGTCCCCTTAGTTCCAGTCTAAAGTCTGTGTCCCCTTAGTTCCAGTCTAAAGTCTGTGTCCCCTTAGTCCCAGTCTCAGTGTCCCCTTAGTCCCAGTCTCAGTGTCCCCTTAGTCCCAGTCTAAACTCCCAGTGTCTCCTTAGTCCCACTCTAAATGCCCAGGGAACCCTTAGTCCCAGTCTAAACTCCCAGTGTCCTCTTAGTCCCAGTCTAAACTCCGTGTCCTCCTAGTCCCAGTCTAAACTCCCAGTGTCCTCTTAGTCCCAGTCTAAATGTCCAGTGTCCCCTTAGTCCCAGTCTAAACTCCCAGTGTCCCCTTAGTCCCAGTCTAAACTCCCTGCTTCTCTGTCTGGCCTCCTCTGCATTTTACCCTCACATCCCGCTCAAATTGGACGCAATGCGATTACCGGCCCAACTCAAAGCACATGTTCCAAGTTGCTGAGCATTTCACTTCATGGGACGACTAAAAGGAGAGGAAAGGGAAAACAGACAGTCAGGAAAATAAAGCAACACAAACAAGGCTGGGCTATGTTTGTCTGACACGGAGAGGCTCCCATGCTCTCAAGAATGTTCACTTTGACTCCTGGGTCACGTTACCAAGCATTAGCAAGAAATTGCAGCTGATGGGGTCTGAATGTGTGGGACGCTGTGTGTGTGTGTGTGTGTGCGTGCGTGTATCAAAGAGCAGCAATACCTT
The DNA here is from genome assembly GCF_965601325.2 of Salmo salar. Lineage (NCBI taxonomy): Eukaryota > Metazoa > Chordata > Actinopteri > Salmoniformes > Salmonidae > Salmo > Salmo salar. The sequence continues at coordinate 39,863,651 of NC_138301.1, read as the reverse complement.
CCAGTTCCTGCCAAACCACACAAGAGACACTGCTGTGCTCCGAGTCAGACATCTAAATAGTGTCTCCTGGACCGTCCGCCCGGCGCAAAAAACATTAGCAAGGATAAAGTTTCATAAGGCAACCCCCATCTCTCCTCTTTTTTCTCTTGGTTCAGGAGGAGCAGCAAGGTCTTTATTTCTGTGTAAATAGTGTTGATGCAGCGGCAGGGCTAGGCTAACCCCGGGCCAATCTGATCATTATCTACCCCATCTAAACAAACCTTACTTTCCCAGAACAGAGCACGCATTCTATAAGCACTCTACATGGTGGGGGAGGGGTGTGTGTGTGTGTGTGTGTGTGTGTTTGTATGTGTGTTTGTTTGTCTGTGTGGGGTGTGTATGTGTGTTTGTTTGTCTGTGTGGGGTGTGTGTGTGTGTTTGTTTGTCTGTGTGGGGTGTGTGTGTGTGTGTGTGTGTGTGTGTGTGTGTGTGTGTGTGTGTGTGTGTGTGTGTGTGTGTGTGTGTGTGTGTGTGTGTGTGTGTGTGTGTGTGGGGGGGCTGTGTGGGGTGTGTTTGTCTGTGTGGGGTGTGTGTGTGTGTGTGTGTTTGTCTGTGTGGGGTGTGTGTGTGTGTGTGGGGTGTGTGTGTGTGTGTGTGGTGTGTGTGTGGGGTGTGTGTGTGTGTGTGTGTGTGTGTGTGTGTGTGTGTGTGTGTGTGTGTGTGTGTGTGTGTGTGTGTCTGTGTGTGTGTGTCTGTGTGGTGTGTGTGTGTGTGTGTGTGTGTGTGTGTGTGTGTGTGTGTGTGTGTGTGTGTGTGTGTGTGTGTGTGTGTGTGTGTGTGTGTGTGTTTGTCTGTGTGGGGTGTGTGTGTGTGTGTTTGTCTGTGTGGGGTGTGTGTGTGTGTGTGTTTGTCTGTGTGGGGTGTGTTTGTCTGTGTGGGGTGTGTGTGTGTGTGTGTGTTTGTCTGTGTGGGGTGTGTGTGTGTGTGTGGGGTGTGTGTGTGGTGTGTGTGTGGGGTGTGTGTGTGTGTGTGTGTGTGTGTGTGTGTGTGTGTGTGTGTGTGTGTGTGTGTGTGTGTGTGTGTGTGTGTGTGTCTGTGTGGGGTGTGTGTGTGTGTGTGTGTGTCTGTGTGTGTGTGTGTGTGTGTGTGTGTGTGTGTGTGTGTGTGTGTGTGTGTGTGTGTGTGTGTTTGTCTGTGTGGGGTGTGTGTGTGTGTGTTTGTCTGTGTGGGGTGTGTGTGTGTGTGTGTTTGTCTGTGTGGGGTGTGTGTGTGTGTGTGTGGGTGGTGTGTGTGTGTGTGTGTGTGGTGTGTGTGTGTGTGTCTGTGTGGGGTGTGTGTGTGTGTGTGTGTTTGTCTGTGTGTGTGTGTGTGTGTGTGTGTGTGTGTGTGGTGTGTGTGTGTGTGGGGTGTGTGTGTGTGTGGGGTGTGTGTGTGTGTGTGTGGGGTGTGTGTGTGTGTGTGTGTGTGGGGTGTGTGGTGTGTGTGGGGTGTGTGTGTGTGTGCGTGTGTGTGTGTGTGCGTGTGTGTGTGTGTGTGTGTGTGTGTGTGTGTGTGTGTGTGTGTGTGTGTGTGTGTGTGTGTGTGTGTGTGTGTGTGTGTGTGTGTGTGTGTGTGTGTGTGTGTGTGTGGGGTGTGTAAATATACAGCAGCAGTCTCAGTCTCATACACAGGTTAAAGAATGAATGCCTCAGATACTGGCAGCCCTGTAGAAGAGTGCAGGAAACACATGCATGTATTTATCATGGTGCTTAGCTTATTGTATCGCAAAGAAACAAAATGGTAGTTCACGTAATTCAAGTATTATCTAATTACCGTTTACCAGGTATTTCCTATTTCAAAACAAGGACCTTACCTCCCTTATCCTACCTCATTTGCACACACTGTATATAGACACCTTTTCTATTGTATTAATGACTGCATGTTTGTTTATTCCATGTGTAACTGTGTTGTTGTTTGTTTTGCACTGCTTTGCTTTATCTTGGCCAGGTTGCAGTTGTAAATGAGAACTTGTTCTCAACTGGCCACCTGGTTAAATAAAGGTGAAATAAAACAGGAAAAGGGTGAAAAATACCAGAAGTGATAATGTGTAATAAAAATGATTTGCATGACATGGTATATAAAGATTTAGCTTCAATGGTTCACTTAAACAACTATGTGAGGATCCAATGGTATTTGATGGTTAACAAAGGACCAGGAGGACAGATGTATAGCGGTCAGAACCTCATGTCCATACACCATAAGATGAGTCAGAGAGAGACCACAGACCAGGCATTCAGACAACCACAGAGTAGAGCGCAACGTCAAGCCTCGCACCAGCCTGCAAAAGAGCCCACTTAAATCAGAAATATTACAATGCCTTTTACATAAATGTGCCACATCGTCCCTGCCCACAGCGTTCTGTTGACCACATGCGGTGGAGATTCGCCGGTCAGAGCACTTTGGCCTTCCGATGAAAAGCAGGGCATTGGGTAGCAGCCCAGACAACGGTAACGTTAAAGAAGTGGCTGGATAAATAAAGGAAGAGGGCAGCCTGATAGACAGAGTGGACATGGTGAACATGCTGTAGGGACGCCATGCCATGCTTCAGAAGACTGCTGTTATCAGCTAGTCATAGGCTACAACACAGGGCCTACCCCGAACCTACAACACAGCTAGAACCTACAACACAGGAGCCTACCCGCAGACCTACAACACACGCCTACCCGCAGACCTACAACACAGGTAGAACCTACAACACAGCTAGAACCTACAACACAACTAGAACCTACAACACAGGTAGAACCTACAACAGTGGTAGAACCTATAACAGCGGTAGAACCTATAACAGCAGTAGAACTTACAACACAGCTAGAACCTAGAACACAGGTAGAACATTGCATAGTTCAAGTTTGGAAAGAAGGAATAGGAAAACAGTGTGTGTGTGTGTGTGTGTGTGTGTGTGTGTGTGTGTGTGTGTGTGTGTGGGGGGGGGGGGGGGGGGGGGGGGGGGGGGACTCACATGTGGACATGTGGAGGTTGAAAGCGGCTCTGGTTGATGTTGTAGTGGGTGAAGGCCTGTGTGGGGTTGGAGCTGTACTCGTCCACTGTGATGGTCACTTTGCCCTGAGAGGCGATTCCATGAGCCATGCTTCCGCCGTTCGGACATCAGACACCGTTCACCAGGATCCAAGGCCGAACCGTTCAGCGGTCATCCTTCAGAACCGCTGCTCAGAACTATAACCGCCTCGTGTACAAAACCGGATCAACCACACTGACCCAGAACCACACAGCAATCTGAAGCGAAAACAAAGAGAAGAGAAACAGAACATGGTTGAACCAAAGTTTAAATCACAAGCATGCACTTCTGTAAATGTAGATGAGTGTGATGGAAATAGTAAGAATAGGCCATTCTGATTGGTAAGTAGGTACACACATCAAGCTTCCTCTACACCAAAACACTATCATTTTCCTGAACACGTTGCCGTGATGACGGACATTGACAGTAAACTGTGAACCTGGCAAATGTTTGTAAAAATTGTAAATTGTACTAAATACTGAAGCTACAGTATGTAGATGGGAAGTGATACTATAAGCAGGTGCTCGTAATATTAAATAGGGAAATACTGCGTCTTCATTGTTAAATAAGCAACAGTTGAAAGAGTCAGTAACAACCCTCCTTTTGTTGATTGAGGACGTGATTTGTCAAACAGATTAAACCATACAATTATAATTTTGCAATAGTCTTATAAAAAATTATTATAATAATCTGGACAGAAAAAATACACATGCAGTAATTTCAATAACCATAGCCTAAATATCTGAAACTACTCTAAGGCCATCTAAAAACATCTGTCAACTGAAGATCAGAAAATAATAACTACAAACCATTGATTCTGCAGTAATTTCCCTGAAGATTTAATTATCATTTAGGATGAAGACAAACTCATCCTGTATGACAAAGAAACTAAAGTGACCAACCATTGGTCAATAAACACATGGGGATGACCATATTAATGGAATACAATACATGTAGAAATCATTTGGACACTGAAAACAAATATTAAAAAGTATAAAAGTATAAAAAATAAATCTGAGCATAAAATTGTACTAATTAAATAGTTGCATGCAGAAGCATAGATTGTCTGATGCTATCCTAATTTTACAATGTGGTTAAAATTCGTCATATTAAATTAAAAATTAATTATAGTTAATTGCAAAAGTCAGTTTACTTTCAAATTGTAAATGTCGATGCATAGATATTTAGAAAAATATGTTTTGATAGTCATGCAGTTAGTAACATTTTAATTTAAGGCACAAACTCACCTATCAGAGAAATAGATCAATAGTGGTATATCCTAAATAGCCTACATAAATCACAATAGTGTGCGATTGTTTATGAACTAAGAGTAACCAACATAAACTGACGTTACTGACCCAAGAAGACGACCCAAGTTACCGGTGTCGTGTGATTTCGCATGCCGCTTTGGAAGCTTGCTCAACGGTGCTTCAGTTCAGCTGTGCTCCCTCAACCCTTGTGTCGCTCCCTCCTGTCTCAACCCCTGATTGATTATAGTCAGTAGTAAGTAGCCACTGTGGGCTTGACATCGCACCTGCAAGCTTTTTATACGAGACCTCCACTTGCACTGTCTCTCTGATGCAAGGACCGGTAGTCTACTGTGCCCCTCAATTTAAAAGTCCATCACTAATTGAAAAATCGAAACAACGATCGCCGAGTTCAGGAGAAGATTCATTTCAGTGTTGATAAGTGCTTGATAGACACGAAGACACTACTTTATATTTGTAAATACAGTCATAATTGACATAGCACATTCATAATATATACTGTATATCCTATTGTGTACATATCAGTCCATTACTTTGTATAGGCTAATTACCTTCTAAATCATTTTTATTTTTAATCAGACGTTTTTAAATTATTGATATAGATTTTTGTACTGCATTGTTGTGGGAGCTAACACAATAATTTCGTGGCACATTTTATAGCCTCTATGCTGTACACTGTGTACGTGACGAATACCATTTTATTCTTATTTTATTTTGATACAATTTATCGACGCAACAATACACGACGATACATTGTACTATTAGCAACATATGATGATACAACGTATATACATTATATACAAATTATATATATATATATATATATATATATATATATATATACACATTGTACTATTAGCAACATAAGATGATATGTTTATATATATATAAAATTTGTATATAATGTATATACATTGTATCATCTTATGTATATAGATACATTGTAACAACTCCAAAGCAACATTGCGACCATGGCTATGTACCAATTAGGCGAAATCCCTCCCTCTGTGTTTAGCTATCACCATTTAGGCCTAGAAGATAACAATACATGCATTAAAATATCTCCAAATTGTCTGTGGACTTGAAATTGTACGGTTTACAATAGGCCTACACTAGCCTAGGCTACTGTAAACAGACACCCGTGAACTTTGCCCAGTGCTTGCAGCACTCCATTGAAAAACGTGAAACTGCAGACAGTGAGCATGCATGGTGTTGGTAGCTAGATATTCCATACGTGTGTATTTTGCAATAGCCTATGATGGCTTACCTTGGTAGCCTACATAGCTAGCTGCAACTAGCTACTTCAAGTAGCTAAATCTGCCCATGCATTTTAAATGCACGCTTTAGCTTCCCATATTAAATGCTTTCGCGCCAATACACTGTAGTTACTCTTTCTTCCAATGCAAACATACACGTTCCTAACTTTAGAAATGCACATTCAAATGATAAATCCACTATTTACCACCGCATTACTATAGTCGGGGAGAGGGGAAACACATTGACCCTATGGTACCACGCATTACTAGCTCAGTGCACCGCTTGCCATAACATTGCTTTTTTCAATAATGAACAAAAAGGATCTCTGAACTGTGCGTTCTGGCATCTCGTATAAAGAAAGCAGCAAAGGTGGTCAGTGCCAGCGAACCATCTGCACTAACCTCTTGCTCTCCCTCGTAAATGACAAGGCACCTCTAACCTGCGGCTTTGTGTCATGTTTTCTTATTCTCTCCATGCCTGCGATTTTCAAAGCCAGAGGTGAATATAGCTACCTTCGTTCTGGCGGATACGTGTCGCGGGGTCGCCCTCTACGCTGTCAAAAGACGTAGATCCATGCGGGAGAATGCCGATTTTGGAGGCCGGCGGGGGTTGCAGTCTGGGCGGGCAGGGCAGAACCTTCGACCCTGGGGGACCTCGGCTGGCTCTTGTGGAAACGAGACAGACAGAAGCGGAGAGGGGGAGCAAGAGAGAGAGAGCAGCCTCGATCTGACAGAGGAGAAGCCGGAGAGCGGTGTAGTGAGATGGGACTGCCACTGGGGTCAGAGAGAGCAGAGAGAGCACAGCCTCACACGCGGGCTCGAGCACGGGCACAGACAGACATGTGCGCACTCCCGTTTGTCTCAAACACCCGTGTTCCGCTTCTGCAGGCTGGCTCAATCTATTCCATTTAGTAAGACAGATAACCACCATGAACCTGTCAGCAACATTTCCACGTGGAAATATACTTTATTTCTCTCGCAATTTGTGGCTTGTCTTTTGGCATGGATATGATAGGCTTGCCTAAGGTATACGAGTATTTAGTGTTTACTGCAATTCACACATGCAGGGCACCACAGACGTGACGGAGTTGACTGGGAGAGTGGAAAAAATATGCGGCTATCGATTTCCTTCAGTAAAACCATAATACAGAATTCAATACTGTGGCTGCAAGTCCACGAACTCTCCAAATGTCACATCGTTTGTCCACCATTCAGCCAAATATGCAACAGTCCACCAGCAGCAGTAGCCTACAGCAGTCATCATGCAGTGATTTCTGTAATAGATTTAACACAATTATTTGTTCACATTTAAAGTAATGGTCCAGTGAAAATCTCACTTTTAAATGTAAATATTATTCTACCAAAATAATGTTGTTGACTCATCCTATACTCATAGTTGTGGCCACAGAATAAAATGGGGGGAAAAAACACTTAAAAAACCCACCTCAAACTTGTATGTCAGACTGTTTAAAATTTGAATCTTTTTTATGACTGGTATATTTGTACCATTCTGTTGTTATGCCCACACCATTTCAACACAGAAAAACTGCTTTTCGACATACTTAATTACAATTTTTGGAAGGAAAACTATTTCACTCATATTGTAATAAAGTATAGGTCATATTTCATAGAAATCTGGAAACACTGGTCAGTTACTTTAATGTTTTGTAGCTGGAATCACAGGTGCCTGTGTAACAGTGTAGGTTCCGTCCCTCTCTTCCCCCCAACCTAGGCTCGAACCAGGGACCCTTGCACACATCAACAACTGACACCCACGAAGCATCGTTACCCATCGCGCCACAAAAGCCACGGCCCTTGCAACGCAAGGGGAAACCCTACTTCAAGTCTCAGAGCGAGTGACGTCACTGATTGAAACGCTATTAGCGCGCACCACCGCTAACTAGCCATTTCACATCGGTTACACCTGCTCTACAGTCTATACCTGAATGTCACGTCCTAACCATTGAAAGCTCTTATTTTCTATGTTAGAGTAGGCCAGGGCGTGACTGGGGGTTTAGCTAGTCTAGATTATTATTTCTATGTGGGGTTCTAGGTTTGTTTTTCTATGTTGGTGATTGTGTATGATTACCAATTAGAGGCAGCTGGTAATCGTTGTCTCTAATTGGGGATCATACTTAAGTAGCTTGTGGGTTGTGGGATATTGTTTATGTGTAGTTGCTTTGTAGGCATGGTTCGGTTAGTTCTAATTTGTTTAGTATTTTTCTAAAGTTTCACTTTGTAATAAATTATGTGGAACGCTATTCATGCTGCGCTTTGGTCTGATCCTTTCAACGAACGTGCCACTGAAGCACTTCCTTATCTCTGTTACAGTATTTAACTCTAATGCTGCTGGGTCCTAATGTTCCATAATTAACATCAATACGGTAGAAATACACAAATTCAGTTTAGGCTACTAACTAAAATCCCACTAAAGGAAATATTATCCCAAATTAGCCCACCATTTCTAGATAGAAATCAACCATTTATAGAGCGAGATAGATAGATGATGCTCTCATTACATTGCTTATTATATCAGCACAGAGTAGATTACTTGGCTATATATCTTGTAAACATGTAACCTATGTCCATGTATACCAATACTATAACCCCCTACCCCTACTATTATCATGCTTCATACCAGTAAATTCTGGTTGTGATGTCTTGTGGGAACACCCCATGAAGCTCTTACAGCAGCAAACTAGCAGTATTTTCCCTGGTCTGCTGATGACTGTTCAGCCAACATTTTACTGAATGAATTATTTGTAGCTCATTTCTTATGTTCTTCCTCTTAAGAGTTGAACCCTAATTGGTGTCAGTGACCCTGATCAGCAGCTTGGTTTATTAATTCTCTGAAACAGATTAAGTCGGCTGCTTTTGTGGGAGAAGAATCAATGATGATTTTAACACACGTCTTCAGGCCATCGGGATGCAAACTAGCTATTTATCCTCACCGGATTACCACAGAGTACAATTGAAATCACAGGTCAGACACATTGAAAGGCTAATTGGATAAAAGCTTCAGAATAGGATCCGAGGAAAACATGAAACTAACATTTTCAGAGTGGTGGTAAGGAATTTGTTAGCATCAAATAGGTTTTCTGTTGTATGGAAGGGGAGGGCAGTACAAGGATAAGATTTGTAAGAATTAAAGACTGATCAAGTTGGGTTTTCTGGCACATTGCTTTGCTTTTATCCTTTCAGAGCGGAAGACAGATTGGAGGTCATTGTCCCACCTCAATACATGCCTCAAAACAGGGAAGGAATGAAGGAAAGAAGGAGAGGAAGACGGTTTGGAGAACATTGTCCACCTCAACACATGTCTCAAAAAAGTGTCACACCCTCAGGACCCCTCCTGCATGCCCTCCTGGATCTGACTGGACCTGACCAGTCCTGCATGCCCTCCTGGATCTGACTGGACCTGACCACTCCTGCATGCCCTTGTGGTCCTGAACACTCCTGACCACTCCTGCATGCCCTTGTGGTCCTGAACACTCCTGACCACTCCTGCATGCCCTTGTGGTCCTGAACACTCCTGACCACTCCTGCATGCCCTCATGGACCTGACTGGACCTGACCACTCCTGCATGCCCTTGTGGTCCTGAACACTCCTGACCACTCCTGCATGCCCTCATGGACCTGACTGGACCTGACCACTCCTGCATGCCCTTGTGGTCCTGAACACTCCTGACCACTCCTGCATGCCCTCATGGACCTGACTGGACCTGACCACTCCTGCATGCCCTTGTGGTCCTGAACACTCCTGACCATTCGTGCATGCCCTCATGGACCTGACTGGACCTGACCACTACCTGCATGCCCTTGTGGTCCTGAACACTCCTGACCACTCCTGCATGCCCTCATGGACCTGACTGGACCTGACCACTACCTGCATGCCCTTGTGGTCCTGAACACTCCTGACCACTCCTGCATGCCCTTGTGGTCCTGAACACTCCTGACCACTCCTGCATGCCCTCATGGACCTGACTGGACCTGACCACGCCTGCATGCCCTTGTGATCCTGAACACTCCTGACCACTCCTGCATGCCCTCATGGACCTGACTGGACCTGACCACTCCTGCATGCCCTTGTGGTCCTGAACACTCCTGACCACTCCTGCATGCCCTCATGGACCTGACTGGACCTGACCACTCCTGCATGCCCTTGTGGTCCTGAACACTCCTGACCACTCCTGCATGCCCTCATGGACCTGACTGGACCTGACCACTACCTGCATGCCCTTGTGGTCCTGAACACTCCTGACCACTCCTGCATGCCCTCATGGACCTGACTGGACCTGACCACTCCTGCATGCCCTTGTGGTCCTGAACACTCCTGACCACTCCTGCATGCCCTCGTGGTCCTGAGGTAAATGGAGGACTGTATTTGTATTTGTATTTATTAAGGATCCTCAGTAGTTCCTGCCAAGGCAGCAGCCACTCTTCCTGGGGTCCAGCAACATTAAGGCAGTTATATACAATTTAAAACATGACATTACATTTCATAACACTTTTCACAACACATTAAGTGTGTTTCCTCAGTCCACTACTCTACTATCACATATCAACAATACAAAATCCATGTGTACATGTGTGGAGAGTGCGTGTCTTATCATGTGTATGTGTGTCTGTGCCTGTGTGTGTCTCTTCACAGTCCTCGCTGTTCCATAAGGTGTATTTTTATATATTTTTTAAATCGGATTCTACTGCTTGCATCAGTTACCTGATGTGGAATAGAGTTCCATGTAGTGATGGCTCTATGTAGTACTGTGTGCCTCCCATAGTCTATTCTGGACTTGGGGATTGTGAAGAGACCTCTGGTGGCATGTCTTGTGGGGTATGCATGGGTGTCTGAGCTGTGTGCTAGAAGTTTAAACAGACACCTTGGTGAATTCAGCTTGTTAACACCTCTTACAAAAACAAGTAGTGATGAAGTCAATCTCTCCTCCACTTTGAGCCATGAGAGATTTAGAGGCACATTATTAATGTTAGCTCTCCATGTACATTTAAGGTCCAGCCGTGCTGCCTTGTACTGAGCCAATTGTAATTTTCCGAGGTCCCTCTTTGTGGCACCAGATCACATGACTGGACAGTAGTCCAGGTGTGACAACACTTGGGCCTCTACGACTTGCCTTGTTGATAGCGTTGTTAATAAGGCAGAACAGCACTTTATTATGGACTGACTTCTCCCCATCTTAGCTACTGTTGTATCAACATGTTTTAACCATGACAGTTTACAATCCAGGGTTACTCCAAGCAGTTTAGTCACCTCAACTTGCTCAATTTCTACATGATTTATTACAAGATTTAGTTAAGGTTTATGGTTTAGTGAATGATTTGTCCCAAATACAATGCTTTTAGTTTTTAAAATATTTAGGACAAACTTATTCCTTGCCACCCATTCTGAAACTAACTACAGCTCTTTGTTAAGTGTTGCAGTGATTTCACTCGCTGTAATAGCTGATGTGTACAGTGTTGAGGCATCCGCATACATAGACACACTGGTTTTACTCAAGGCCAGTGGCATGTCATTAGTAAAGATCAAAAAAAGTAAGGGGTCTAGACAGCAGCCCTGGGGAATTCCTGATTCTACCTGGATTATGTTGGAGAGGTATCCATTAAAGAACACCTTCTGTATTCTGGTAGACAGGTAACTCTTTATCCACATTATAGCAGGGGGTGTAAAGCCACAACACATATGTTTTTCCATCAGCAGATGATGATAGATAATGTCAAAAGCCACACTGAAGTCTAATAAAACAGCTCCCAGAATATTTTTATCATACATTTCTCTCAGCCAATCATCAGTCATTTGAGGAAGTGCTGTGCTTGTTGAATCTCCTTCCCTATGATGAAAGTCTGTTGTCAATTTGATTACAGTAAAATAGCATTGTATTTGGTCAAACACCATTTCCAAAAGTTTACTAAGGGTTGGTAACAGGCTGATTGATCGGCTATTTGAGCCAGTAAAGGGGGCTTTACTATTCTTGGGTAGTCAAATTACTTTTGCTTCCCTCCAGGACTGAGGGCACACACTTTCTAGTAGGCTTAGATTGAAGATATGGCAAATAGGAGTGGCAATTTCGTTCACTATTATCCTCAGTAATTTTACATCCAAGTTGTCAGACCCCGGTGCCTTGTCATTGTTGATAGACAACAATACTTCTTCCACTTCTTCCACACTCACTTTACAGAATTCAAAATTACAATGCTTGTCTTTCATAACATGTCATGCATAAGTTTGCTAATCTTGCCAATGAAAAAAACATTAAAGTAAATGGCAATATCAGTGGGTTTTGTGATGAATGATGGAGCCGAGTTGGCCAAAATGTCATATAAGGTGCTCCAAAGCTTTTTACTATCATTCTTTATATCATGCATTGCATTGTTTCACAGTATAGTTTCTTCTTTTTTTAATTTCTTTTACATTTGCTAATCGGTTGTGCAGCCAGACTTATTTGCCATTCCTTTTGGCTCATCCCTCTCAACCATACAATTGTTAAATTCCTCATCAATCCACGGGGATTCAACAGTTTTTACAGTCATTTTCTTAATGGGTGCATGCTTATTAGTAACTGGAATAAGCAATATCATAAATGTGTCAAGTGCAGCGTCTGACTGCTCCTCATTACACACCACAGACCACAAATATTCTTTACATCAACAACATAGGAATCACTACAAAACCTATTGTGTGACCTCTTATACACTGTATTAGGCCCAGCCGTTGGAACATTGGTTTTCCTAAATATGGCTCCTATATTCTGTTATATTGTGATCAATATTTTACTGTTTAACTTTAATTTTCAGAGTTTCAGAATTTTTTTCTCTCACTTGGATATTTTGGGTTACTGTGTGTATATAAAGCCGGAAAATGTCTGATTTTATGGGTTTTCATTTCAGACTCTAAGGCAACAAAAGGTGAACATTTTGAAAAGGGGGTGGTAACTTTCTATACCCACTGTATATGACCCTATTTCAAACCAATACTTCTGCTCTATCCGTAAGTCCTTGTTGATTCCATCTTGCAAGTCTGAAGGAATGTATCAATATGTCAGAAAGCAACAAGGAACCAAGCAACAAGGTGATAAGGCTAGTGGTGAGGCATTGGTTTGGAGCAGAGGCACTAAAATGATCTCTCTCACTTCTGTATGAAGCGGTCCAGTCCAACACCTGTCCCATATCATTCATATTGAATCCTTAACCCTGAACAACACATAAGAAGCGGAGCAATTGTATTATTCATATTCCAATTAAATGCCTATTTAAATCACACGGAACAATAAATCGAGCCCTTTGCATCCTTAATACCACTGTACAATTGTGATTGTGATGGAGATGTAAAAAGGAGACACAGAGAGAGAGTCACAATAGAGTACAGTATTACCTCTCATTCCAGTTACTGGGCCACATTTCCATTTCCGCCGGCTGCGTGGAGGCAGGCAGAGGTGGCATTTTCTCATTTTATTGACATGCTTCAATTTCCTGGGGCCCATCACCGCCCTCCCTCCTGCCACAACAGCCTTGCCAGTCATTTCCATTTTACTTTTCTCTTATCTCCGCAAAAAAGGCATTTCCATCTACTAGCCGGCGGGTGTTAATGTGAAAGCGGGGTTTAAATTTTATACGGAGAGGCCACATTTAAACATTTGACCAGCATTCGTTCCCCTGCGCTGCATATAAAAACTGATGATAGATAGGGGACCAAATGTCACAGCAGAAAGGGCTTTTGCCATGAATGTTTTATTCAGTCTCTGCCTCGCGCAGATCACATTTATACAATAGAAAATGTAAATGTTATGCAGAGCGTTAAAAAAGACACTATATATTTTATGACCTTCTATAAAAGAGGGTAAAATGTCTTTCCATCCAAATAGGGCAGGAATGAAACACATATTTAATATGAGTGGGAAATGGGACTGGGAGCTGCGAGGCGAGGGAGGGAGCTCTTTCAGAAGGCATTGGGTGATATTCACTTAACCTGGTGGCAAAGGCAGCCCGGCTCTCTGTCTGTCTCCAACCAGCTCACAGATTTATGTCTGTCTGTAGCTCTGCTTGCCTGTCGTCCCAGTAGTGTGGATAAATAAAAGGGAAGGCAGCCTGTCTCTCTGAGCGGCCCATCCACAGAGAGAGAGAGAGAATGGAGCTGGGTTCTAATGTTAATGTCATCCAGGTTTATGAACAGATTGATAGGAGGGTGTTGTGGGCATTATGGTATGGTGGAGCAGCTGTTTATGTCATTGAAACACTCAATGGATGGATGTATTTTGGTCACTACACATCTCATCTAATAAATTAGATACTGATAAATAGTTTCAATGAAATGTTGAGTAATCTTGCGACATGTGGCTGAATCTACCTTGTTGTTGAAGGAAAAGAACACAGAGTAAATACAATAAAGACCAGAGGTATAATATGGCTGAAAATATGGCCCAGGATGTTTTCTTCTACCAGGTAACTCACCTGGTGGAGAGAAAAAGAAGAAGAATCCTAGAAGAATGGAGATACATTGAAATTCTGAGGTTAAAAGAAAGAGAAAGGAGAGTAAAGTAGAGATACTGTAGTATCTATAATAGAGAGAGATACTGTAGTATTATAATAGAGAGAAATGCTGTAGTATTATAATAGAGATACTGTAGTATTATAAATGACAGAGATACTGTAGTATTATAATAGAGAGAGATGCTGTAGTATTATAATAGACAGAGATACTGTAGTATTATAATAGAGAGAGATGCTGTAGTATTATAATAGACAGAGATACTGTAGTATTATAATAGAGATACTGTAGTATTATAATAAAGAGAGATATGGTATATTATAATAGAGATACTGTAGTATTAAAGTAAAGATACTGTAGTATTATATTAGAGAGAAATACTGTAGTATTATAATAGAGAGATACTGTAGTATTATAATAGAGAGAGATACTGTATATTATAATAGAGATACTGTGGTATTATAATAGAGAGAGATACTGTATATTACAATAGAGATACTGTAGTATTATAATAGAGATACTGCAGTATTATAATAGAGGGAGATACTGTGTCACGCCCTGATCTGTTTCACCTGTCCATGTGCTTGTCTCCACCCCCCTCCAGGTATCGCCCATCTTCCCCACTTATCCCCTGGGTATTTATACCTGTGTTTTCTGTCTGTCTGTGCCAGTTCGTCTTGCTTGTTCAAGCCTACCAGCGTTTTATGTCTCAGCTCCTGCTTTTTCCAGTCTCTCTTTTCTCGCCCTCCTGGTTTTGACTCCCGCCTGTCCTGACTCCGAGCCCGTCTGCCTGACCACTCTGCCTGCCACCTGACCCTGGGCCAACCTGCCGTCCTGTACCTTTGCCCCTACTCTGGATTACCAACCTCTGCCTGACCTGACCCTGGGCCAACCTGCCGTCCTGTACCTTATCTCCTACACTGGATTACCAACCTCTGCCTGACCTGACCCTGGGCCAACCTGCCGTCCTGTACCTTGGCCCAACTACTCAGGATTATCGACCCCTGCCTGCCTTGACCTGTCTTTTGCCTGCTCCTGTTGTTACAAAAAACACTGTTACTTCACACAGTCTGCACTTGGGTCTTACCTGAAACCTGATATACTGCAGTATTATAATAGAGAGAGATACTACAGTATTGTAATAGAGAGAGATACTGCAGTATTATAATAGAAAGAGATACTGTAGTATTATAATAGAGAGAGATACTACAGTATTATAATAGAGATACTGTAGTTATTACAATAGAGAGAGATACTACAGTATTATAATAGAGATACTGTGGTATTATAATAGAGAGAGATACTGCAGTGTTATAATAGAAAGAGATACTGTAGTATTATAATAGAGAGAGATACTACAGTATTATAATAGAGATACTGTAGTTATTACAATAGAGAGAGATACTACAGTATTATAATAGAGATACTGTGGTATTATAATAGAGAGAGATACTGCAGTGTTATAATAGAGAGAGATACTATATATTATAATAGAGAGAGATACTGCAGTATTATAATAGAGATAGTGTAGTATTATAACAGATACTGCAGTATTATAATAGAGAGAGATACTGTAGTATTATAATAGAGAGAGATACTGTATATTATAATAGAGAGAGATACTGCAGTATTATAATAGAGATAGTGTAGTATTATAACAGAGATACTGCAGTATTATAATAGAGAGAGCTACTGTAGTATTATAATAAATAGAGATACTGTACATTATAATAGAGAGAACCTTGTGAATTAATTATCTTCCCACTCTCCTGCTGTGTTCTGATAGCCTGTGTAATATACAGGCTCACTCTCTCAGCCATAGGCTACAGAAAGGTTCAGAGGAGGATGGTCTCAGGAGACTCCCTCCCTCCCTCCCTCCCTCCCTCCCTGTTTCCCTCCCTCCCTCCCTCCCTCCCTCCCTCCCTCCCTCCCTCCCTCCCTCCCTCCCTCCCTCCCTCCGTCCGTCCGTCCGTCCGTCCGTCCGTCCATCCATCCATCTATCTATCTATCTATCTATCTATCTATCTATCTATCTATCTATCTATCTATCTATCTATCTATCTATCTATCTATCTATCTATCTATCTATCTATCTATCTATCTATCTATCTATCTATCTATCTATCTATCTATCTATCTATCTATCTATCTATCTATCTATCTATCTATCTATCTATCTATCTATCTATCTATCTATCTCTCTTTCTCCCTCTCTCCCTCTCTCCCTCTCTCCCTCTCTTTCTCTCTCTTTACCTCTCTCTCTCTCTCTCTCTCTCTCCTTCTTTCTCTCTCAATTCATTTCAAATAGCTTTATTGGCATGACGTGCCAATATACATATTTGCCAAAGCGTACTTGAGCAATTAAGTGATGAATTTACGATATTACAGTTTTTCTCCATTGGTTTGGCTCATTTCTTGAAACAGAAATTACATTCTCAAAACTACATGGACAAACCTTCAAACCACTTGGCAATTGTTCACAACAGAATTGAATTTCTCATTCATTTCATCAAATTGCAAATGTCTAAGTACATGTCTCAATGTCTCAGTACATCTTTGCAAATGATTAAGTACATGTAGCCTACATTTAGCACAATTTCCAAGTGAATAGATCTTATCGATCTAAACTGATTGTTGATTCTCAGTCTAATGGTTGTTCGCTCCAAAACGTGTCAGCGTCATTTCATTGTATAAGTCATCACATGCACAATAGTCTGTTCAATTGTCAAAATGAGTCAAGAACATAATACCATGAATACCATATATGAATCCCTTGGAACATTTGATACATTTATTACAGCAATTGACAGTCAGGTGAAACTAGAACTTGACTAACGAAGGAGGAGTTTCACACATCTCAGATGACCAATCAAACAGTATGTTTAGTTACCTGACAGGTGCTGTCCATGACTGTGAATGCTGCCAAACATGTATGTAAAGAGCTTGACCATGCAGGACCAGTACAATTTCTGAACATGGAGGCACCTGGCCAAGTAAATGAACAAGGGCAACTGCCTGCTCGAGGAAGAGGAAGAGGAAGAAGAAGAAGAGGAGGAGGAGGAGGAGTAAGGGTGTGTGGTGGTGGAATAGGGGGAAGAGGCGGAGGAGCACGAAGACACCATGCTGTCCCGGATGAAATTCGGGCCACAATTATAGACCATGTCATCAACCATGGCCTCACAATGGCGGAGGCAGGTCGCCGAGTGCAGCCTAATGTGCCTCGCTCAACAGTCTCCTCCATCATCCAAACCTTTCACTGGGAAAACAGGTATGTAGTCAGTCAATGATGGAATTATATGTTGTATAGGACAGGACACTGTGCATAGAGCAAGAAATATATTTATTTACACATTTACCTATTCATTTAGTGTGTGTGTGTGTGTGTGTGTGTGTGTGTGTGTGTGTGTGTGTGTGTGTGTGTGTGTGTGTGTGTGTGTGTGTGTGTGATAGGCCTACAGTAATATCTTACCTCAATGGGATGTTATGATACTAAAAATTACAAGAAAAACATTGGAGAAAATAAACTATGGAATAGTTTATTTTCTACAGTAGATGACAGACGTGTACAGTCACGGCGTGAGCAGGGGGCTGGCACTCTCTGGTAACCCGGGAATACATAAGGTATACATTACGAATGGAGTGTTGTCCTTTGACTTCTATATCTAGGATTGGACGACAACCTTGCACGGGTGGCAGAGGAAAACTTCTCAATGAACAACAAGAACAAGAGATCTGTAACATGGTGATGGCAAATAATGCCATCACATTGAGACAGATCCACGCTGCAATCCTACAAGACAATGCCATATTCCAAAATGTCAACTCTATAAGCAACTCCACAATAGACCGGATATTGAAGAAGCATCAGATGACAATGAAGCAAATTTACAGGGTACCATTTGAGAGGAACTCTGATAGAGTGAAAGAGCTGCGGTACCAGTATGTACATGTAAGTCTGGTTGTCCATCATTATAACCTTTTTACAATTAAGCAGTGGTTCCCAAACTTTTTTGGCTTCAGTACCTACTTTACCTGATTTGTGTATCCAGGTAATCCAGGTATGGAAGTATTTGATTTATCTGACTTCAACATTTCGCCTAAAAACTGCAGTTTACTGTATGATGCAATTATCATTATAATCCTTATTTTGAAGAATATAACATACAATAAGAAAAGGGGTCAAAGAGCTGCAATTAGTGCCTCCCATGTAAATCTATCTAATACTGTGGGTTTTACTGTAACATTTCAGTAAGTCTAGTCATTGATGATTTCCCCCCCCCCTCCCCTTTCTGTCAAATACCCCCTGTAGTAACTCTGCATAGGGGTACATGTACCCCAGGTTTGGAACCACTGGAGTAGTGGCCAGTAGTATATTGAACTTGTGGAGAACATAGAACATTCCTATGTAATTGTCTGTAACTGTAGTGTATGACTCTTCTGTATGACTGATTTGATGTTTTCTTTTTTTACGCTATTGTAGAGAATAATGGCATTGGAAGGAAACGAGACCCATCACATCCTCGTGTTTGTGGATGAAGCTGGCTTCAACCTGGCCAAGGGCCGAAGACGTGGCCGTAATATTATTGGCCACCGGGCCACGGCGGATGTCCCAGGCCAGCGAGGGGGCAATATAACTATGTGTGCTGCCATATCTGAGAATGGTGTGGCCACTCACATCCCCAGTCTTGGCCCATACAATACACAGAAGCTCCTCATCTTCTTGGACTGCCTTCATTTTGATTTGATCCCTGAAAATGAGAGAGGTCTCGTAGGGTCTCACCTACCACAATATGTCATTGTATGGGACAATGTGCATTTCCACCGTGGCCCGCTCATCAGGGCCTGGTTCACTACTCATCCAAGGATGGTCATGGTGTTCCTACCACCTTACTCTCCTTTCCTCAATCCTATTGAGGAGTATTTCTCCGCTTGGAGGTGGAGAGTTTATGAGCATCGGGCTCAAGATCAGAGGTCCCTGCTCCATGCAATGGACGCTGCGTGTGAGGATATTACAGGAGATCAGTGTAGGGGATGGTTGCGACATGCACGCCGTTTCTTCCCTCGTTGCATCGCAAGGGAGAATATACGCTGTGATGTGGATGAGAATCTGTGGCCAGACAGACAGCAGCGTGTGGATGGCCAGGAGGGTGAGGATGGTGGCCAGGAGAGGGAGGGTGAGGACAGCGACCAGTGAAGAACTGTTAGTTGTGAAACTCCAGCTTTATTTACAGCACTGTAGACTGCATATCATTTTCATTGTTTTTTGTTTGTGTGTTTATATTACAGTATATTATGCTGTATACATTTTCTTTTTACTCTGATGTATGGAAGTTACTTTATGTGTGTGAATGATAATGGTTACAATTTCCTTGGCAGTATGAGTGCAATGTGTGATGTCAAACCTTGGAGGCTACTCTTACCCTAAAATCCTATTTCTTTTTTTCAGTTTTATACACAATTGTATTCTGTTAGCAGGAACAAAAAAACAGTACAGTAACCATTGTCAATGAAGGACTGGGCTAAGACTGAAAGGTGGACATGAGGGATATTTCAATGGTCCTCTGCCATAGTGACAAAACATCTAAACATTTTGACTTGCAGTGCTTACACAATGCCAAAGGGACGAAGCATTTTGGGGGCACTGACTGTTTAAATGAGAAGGAAATTTAGTTTTGGTTAAAGCACCAAGAGTGTTGAGAACGTCCGGTCTGTTTCAAGAAATGAGCCAAAGCAATTGAGAAGGATCTTTGCCATTTTCGTGGCACTGACTCTTTATAAGGGAAAGGAATTTAGTTTTGAAGCATGAGTGAACAGTTTTAGGAGAGATATGAGCTTTTGCAAGTGAGCTATAGTGTTGTGCTGAACTGTAAGACTGTTTTGCCAAATGATCTTAGAGTTTTGAGAATGTAATTTCTGTTTCAAGAAATGAGCCAAACCAATGGAGAAAAACTGTAACATAATTAAAATAATAATAATAATAACAAGATTGTCAAGGGGATTATTCTCTCTCTCTTTCTCAGAATCAGATCATCCCCCCTGAGTCACATCTGTATCCCTGACCCTGACCTGGAGTGGCCATCACAAAGCCCTGACCTCAATCCCATAGAAAATTTGTGGGCAGAACTGAAAAAGTGTGTGCGTGAGTCACTGGCTTACTGGTGTTCTTCCATGCCGTCCATGGGAGGGGTGCGTCACTTGAGTGGGTTGAGTCACTGACGTGGTCTTCCTGTCTGGGTTGGCGCCCCCCCCTTGGGTTGTGCCATGGCGGAGATCGTTGTGGGCTATACTCGGCCTTGTCTTAGGACGGTAAGTTGGTGGTTGGAGACATCCCTCTAGTGGTGTGGGGGCTGTGCTTTGGCAAAGTGGGTGGGGTTATATCCTGCCTGTTTGGCCCTGTCCGGGGGTATCATCGGATGGGGCCACAGTGTCTTCTGATCCCTCCTGTCTCAGCCTCCAGTATTTATGCTGCAGTAGTTTATGTGTCGGGGGGCTAGGGTCAGTCTGTTACATCTGGAGTATTTCTCTTGTCTTATCCGGTGTCCTGTGTGAATTTAAATATGCTCTCTCTAATTCTCTCTTTCTCTCTTTCTGTCTTTCTCTTGGAGGACCTGAGCCCTAGGACCATGCCTCAGGACTACCTGGTATGATGACTCCTTGCTGTCCCCAGTCCACCTGGCCGTGCTGCTGCTCCAGTTTCAACTGTTCTGCCTGCGGCTATGGAACCCTGACCTGTTCACCGGACGTGCTTGTTGCACCCTCGACAACTACTATGATTATTATTATTTGACCATGCTGGTCATTTATGAACATTTTAACATTTTAACATCTTGACCATGTTCTGTTATAATATCCACCCTGCACAGCCAGAAGAGGACTGGCCACCCCTCATAGCCTGGTTCCTCTCTAGGTTTCTTCCTAGGTTTTTGGCCTTTCTAGGGAGTTTTTCCTAGCCACCGTGCTTCTTTCACATGCTTTGCTTGCTGTTTGGGGTTTTAGGCTGGGTTTCTGTACAGCACTTTGAGATATCAGCTGATGTACGAAGGGCTATATAAAAATAAATTTGATTTGATTTGATTTGTGCGAGCAAGGAGGCCTATAAACCTGACTCAGTCACACCAGCTCTGTCAGGAGGAATGGGCCCTGAAACATTTGACCCAAGTTAATCAATTTAAAGACAATGCTACCAAATACTAATTGAGTGTATGTAAACTTCTGACCCACTGGGAATGTGATGAAAGAAGTAAAAGCTGAAATAAATCATTCTCTCTACTATTATTCTGACATTTCACATTCTTAAAATAAAGTGGTGATCCTAACTGACCTAAGACAGGGCATTTTTACTAGGACTAAATGTCAGGAATTGTGAAAAACTGAGATTAAATGTATTTCGCTAAGGTGTATGTAAACTTCTGACACAACTGTATGTGTGTGTGTGTGTGTGTGTGTGTGTGTGTGTGTGTGTGTGTGTGTGTGTGTGTGTGTGTGTGTGTGTGTGTGTGTGTGTGTGTGTGTGTGTGTGCGTGCGTGCGTGTGCGTGACTGAAAGGGTTGCTAAACACAGAGTGGGAAAGCAGAATGAGTACTGACTGGTATGAAATCCTGTCAGAAGTAGTGTATTGAGAAGACTGTTTCTGAATATTATAGTAGATGTAGAAGCACTGGACTGTAGCCTTATTTATACTGTATGATATGTTTGTGTTGGCCATGTGAGTGTTACACTGTGTGTGTGTGTGTGTGTGTGTGTGTGTGTGTGTGTGTGTGTGTGTGTGTGTGTGTGTGTGTGTGTGTGTGTGTGTGTGTGTGTGTGTGTGTGTGTGTGGCGCACTCCCGTGTGCAGGCACGTTTGTGTGTGTGTGTATGTGTCTGTATGTGCAAGTCTGTTTACATGAGAGTGTGTATGCTGTGTGTGCGTGTGTAGTATGTTCACGCAAGAGTGTGTATTCCGTGTGTCTGTGTGTGTGTAATATGTTGATGCAAGGGTGTGTGTGTGGCTCAGTGCTTATTTACTGTGTTGAAGTGTTGAGGTCAGCAGGCTGGGAGCTGGAGGAATATGAGACAGAGGAGTAATGATGGATAAATGTATTAACCTACAGGTCAGTGGGCCAGACAGACAGAGGAGTAATGATGTATAAATGTATTAAACATACAGGTCAGTGGGCCAGACAGACAGAGGAGTAATGATGTATAAATGTATTAAACCTACAGGTCAGTGGGCCAGACAGACAGAGGAGTGATGATGGATAAATGTATTAACCTACAGGTCAGTGGGCCAGACAGACAGACAGAGGAGTGATGATGGATAAATGTGTTAACCTACAGGTCAGTGGGCCAGACAGACAGACAGAGGAGTGATGATGGATAAATGTATTAACCTACAGGTCAGTGGGCCAGACAGACAGAGGAGTAATGATGGATGAATGTATTAAACCTACAGGTCAGTGGGCCAGACAGACAGAGAGGTGATGATGAATAAATGTATTACCCTACAGGTCAGTGGGCCAGACAGACAGAGGAGTGATGATGGATAAATGTATTAACCTACAGGTCAGTGGGCCAGACAGACAGACAGAGGAGTGATGATGGATAAATGTATTAACCTACAGGTCAGTGGGCCAGACAGACAGACAGACAGACAGAGGAGTGATGATGGATAAATGTATTAACCTACAGGTCAGTGGGCCAGACAGACAGACAGAGGAGTGATGATGGATAAATGTGTTAACCTACAGGTCAGTGGGCCAGACAGACAGACAGAGAAGTGATGATGGATAAATGTATTAACCTACAGGTCAGTGGGCCAGACAGACAGACAGACAGAGGAGTGATGATGGATAAATGTATTAACCTACAGGTCAGTGGGCCAGACAGACAGAGGAGTAATGATGGATGAATGTATTAAACCTACAGGTCAGTGGGCCAGACAGACAGAGGAGTGATGATGGATAAATGTATTAACCTACAGGTCAGTGGGCCAGACAGACTGACAGAGGAGTGATGATGGATAAATGTATTAACCTACAGGTCAGTGGGCCAGACAGACAGAGGAGTGATGATGGATACATGTATTAACCCTACAGGTCAGTGGGCCAGACAGACAGAGGAGTGATGATGGATAAATGTATTAACCCTACAGGTCAGTGGGCCAGACAGACAGAGGAGTAATGATGGATAAATGTATTAACCTACAGGTCAGTGGGCCAGACAGACTGACAGAGGAGTGATGATGGATACATTTATTAACGTACGGCTCAGTGGGCCAGACAGACAGAGGAGTGATGATGTATAAATGTATTAAACCTACAGGTCAGTGGGCCAGACAGACAGACAGAGGAGTGATGATGGATAAATGTATTAACCTACAGGTCAGTGGGCCAGACAGACAGACAGACAGACAGACAGAGGAGTGATGATGGATAAATGTATTAGCCTACAGGTCAGTGGGCCAGACAGACAGAGGAGTAATGATGGATAAATGTATTAACCTACAGGTCAGTGGGCCAGACAGACAGAGGAGTGATGATGGATAAATGTATTAACCCTACAGGTCAGTGGGCCAGACAGACAGAGGAGTGATGATGTATAAATGTATTAAACCTACAGGTCAGTGGGCCAGACAGAGTGACAGAGGAGTAATGATGGATAAATGTATTAACCCTACAGGTCAGTGGCCCAGACAGACAGAGGAGTAATGATGGATAAATGTATTAACCTACAGGTCAGTAGGCCAGACAGACTGACAGAGGAGTGATGATGGATACATTTATTAACGTACGGCTCAGTGGGCCAGACAGACAGAGGAGTGATGATGTATAAATGTATTAAACCTACAGGTCAGTGGGCCAGACAGACAGACAGAGGAGTGATGATGGATAAATGTATTAACCCTACAGGTCAGTGGGCCAGACAGACAGAGGAGTGATGATGTATAAATGTATTAAACCTACAGGTCAGTGGGCCAGACAGACAGACAGAGGAGTGATGATGGATAAATGTATTAGCCTACAGGTCAGTGGGCCAGACAGACAGAGGAGTAATGATGGATAAATGTATTAACCTACAGGTCAGTGGGCCAGACAGACTGACAGAGGAGTGATGATGGATACATTTATTAACGTACGGGTCAGTGAGCCAGACAGACAGAGGAGTGATGATGTATAAATGTATTAAACCTACAGGTCAGTGGGCCAGACAGACAGACAGAGGAGTGATGATGGATAAATGTATTAACCTACAGGTCAGTGGGCCAGACAGACAGACAGAGGAGTGATGATGGATACATGTATTAAACCTACAGGTCTGTGGGCCAGACAGACAGATAGAGGAGTGATGATGGATAAATGTATTAACCTACAGGTCAGTGGGCCAGACAGACAGAGGAGTGATGATGTATAAATGTATTAAACCTACAGGTCAGTGGGCCAGACAGACAGACAGAGGAGTGATGATGGATAAATGTATTAACCTACAGGTCAGTGGGCCAGACAGACAGACAGAGGAGTGATGATGGATACATGTATTAAACCTACAGGTCAGTGGGCCAGACAGACAGAGGAGTAATGATGGATAAATGTATTAACCTACAGGTCAGTGGGCCAGACAGACAGAGGAGTGATGATGGATAAATGTATTAACCCTACAGGTCAGTGGGCCAGACAGACAGAGGAGTGATGATGTATAAATGTATTAAACCTACAGGTCAGTGGGCCAGACAGAGTGACAGAGGAGTAATGATGGATAAATGTATTAACCCTACAGGTCAGTGGCCCAGACAGACAGAGGAGTAATGATGGATAAATGTATTAACCTACAGGTCAGTGGGCCAGACAGACTGACAGAGGAGTGATGATGGATACATTTATTAACGTACGGCTCAGTGGGCCAGACAGACAGAGGAGTGATGATGTATAAATGTATTAAACCTACAGGTCAGTGGGCCAGACAGACAGACAGAGGAGTGATGATGGATACATGTATTAACCTACAGGTCAGTGGGCCAGACAGACAGACAGAGGAGTGATGATGGATAAATGTATTAACCCTACAGGTCAGTGGGCCAGACAGACAGAGGAGTGATGATGTATAAATGTATTAAACCTACAGGTCAGTGGGCCAGACAGACAGACAGAGGAGTGATGATGGATAAATGTATTAGCCTACAGGTCAGTGGGCCAGACAGACAGAGGAGTAATGATGGATAAATGTATTAACCTACAGGTCAGTGGGCCAGACAGACTGACAGAGGAGTGATGATGGATACATTTATTAACGTACGGGTCAGTGAGCCAGACAGACAGAGGAGTGATGATGTATAAATGTATTAAACCTACAGGTCAGTGGGCCAGACAGACAGACAGAGGAGTGATGATGGATAAATGTATTAACCTACAGGTCAGTGGGCCAGACAGACAGACAGAGGAGTGATGATGGATACATGTATTAAACCTACAGGTCTGTGGGCCAGACAGACAGATAGAGGAGTGATGATGGATAAATGTATTAAACCTACAGGTCTGTGGGCCAGACAGACAGACAGAGGAGTGATGATGGATAAATGTATTAACCCTACAGGTCAGTGGGCCAGACAGACAGACAGAGGAGTAATGAAGGATACATGTATTAAACCTACAGGTCAGTGGGCCAGACAGACAGACAGAGGAGTAATGATGGATAATTGTATTAACCTACAGGTCAGCGGGCCAGACAGACAGACAGAGGAGTGATGGTGGACAAATGTATTACCCTACAGGTCAGCGGGCCAGCCAGACAGAGGAGTGATGATGGATAAATGTATTAACCTACAGGTCAGTGGGCCAGACAGACTGACAGAGGAGTGATGATGGATACATGTATTAACCTACAGGTCAGTGGGCCAGAAAGACAGACAGAGGAGTGATGATGGATAAATGTATTAAACCTACAAGTCAGTGTGCCAGACAGACAGAGGAGTGATGATTGATAAATGTATTAACCTACAGGTCAGTGGGCCAGACAGACAGACAGAGGAGTAATGATGGATAAATGTATTAAACCTACAGGTCAGTGGGCCAGACAGACAGATAGAGGAGTAATGATGGATAAATGTATTACATCTACAGGTCAGTGGGCCAGACAGACAGAGGAGTAATGATGGATAAATGTATTAACCTACAGGTCAGTGGGCCAAACAGACAGACAGAGGAGTGATGATGAATAAATGTATTACATCTACAGGTCAGTGGGCCAGACAGACAGACAGACAGACAGACAGAGTGGAGTAGAGTGGAGTAGAGTAGAGTGGAGTAGAGTAAAGTGGAATACAGTACAGTCTGGAATGGAGTAGAGTGGAATACAGTAGAGTGGACTGGAGTATAGTAGAGTGGAGTGGAGTGGAGTGGAGTAGAGTAGAGTAGAGTGGAGTCGAGTATAGAAGAGTGGAGTGGAGTACAGTAGAGTGGAGTAGAGTGGAGTTGATTGGAGTACAGTGGAGTAGAGTGGAGTAGAGTAGAGTAGAGTAGAGTAGAGTAGAGTAGAGTGGAGTAGAGTAGAGTGGAATACAGTACAGTCTGGAATGGAGTAGAGTGGAATACAGTAGAGTGGAGTGGAGTACAGTAGAGTGGAGTGGAGTGGAGTAGAGTAGAGTGGAGTCGAGTATCGAAGAGTGGAGTGGAGTACAGTAGAGTGGAGTAGAGTGGAGTTGATTGGAGTACAGTGGAGTAGAGTGGAGTAGAGTACAGTGGAATACAGTAGAGTGTAGTACAGTAGATTGGAGGAGAGTACAGTCTGGAGTAAAGTAGAGTGGAGTGGAGTACAGTAGAGTGGAGTAGAGTGGAGTTGATTGGAGTACAGTGGAGTAGAGTGGAGTGCAGAACAGCGGAGTAGAGTGGAGTACAGTAGAGTGGAGTGGAATAGAGTCTGGAGTGGAGTAGATTAGAGTGGGGTACAGTAGAGTACAGTAGAGTAGAGTACAGTAGAGTACAGTACAGTACAGTAGTGTCCAGTACAGTATAGTACAGTACAGTTAAGCACAGTACTGTAGTGTACAATAGAGTAGAATTGAGTAGAGTACAGAACAGTAGAGTAAAGTATAGTACAGTAGAGTAGAGTGGAGCGGAGTAGAGTAGAGGGGAGTATAGTAGATTGGAGTGGAGTGGAGTAGAGTAGAGTAGAGTAGAGAATAGCAGAGTAGAGTGGAGTAGAGTATGATGGAGTAGAGTGGAGTAGAGCAGAGAAAAGTAGCGTGGAGTAGAGTGGAGTAGAGTAGAGCGGAGTAGAGTAGAGTAGAGTGGCATGGAGTGGAGTAGAGTAGAGTAGAGTAGAGCAGAGTAGAGTAGAGTACAGTACAGTGGGGTATATTAGAGTGGAGTAGAGTATAGTGGAATAGAGTAGAGTGGAGTACAGTAGAGTGGAGTTGATTAAAGTACAGCTCAGTAGAGTGGAGTTGATTAAAGTACAGCTCAGTAGAGTGGAGTAGAGTTGAGTAGAGTACAGTCTGGAGTAGAGTAGAGTTGAGTGGAGTACAGTAGAGTGGAGTAGAGTAGAGTGGATTAGAGTGGATTAGAGTGGAGTAGAGTGCAGTCTGGAGTAGAGTAGAGTGGAGTACAGTAGAGTAGCGTGGAGTACAGTAGAGTGGAGTGGAGTACAGTAGAGTGGAGTAGAGTGGAGTACATTACAGTAGAGTACAGTACGGTACAGTAGAGTAGAGTGGAGTGGAGTACAGTAGAGTGGAGTAGAGTAGAGTAGATTGGAGAACGGGAGTGGAGAGGAGTAGAGTGGAGTGGAGTAAAGTGGAGTAGAGTAGTGGAGTAGAGTGGAGTACATTACAGTAGAGTACAGTAGGGTACAGTAGAGTACAGTACAGTAGAGTTCAGTACAGTAGAGTACAGTACAGTTCAGTACAGTACTGTAGAGTACAGTAAAGTTAAGTACAGTAGGCTACAGTAAAGTTAATAAACAGTACTGTAGAGTACAGTAGAATACAGTACAGTATATTTCAGTACAGTACAGTACTGTAGAGTACAGTACAGAATAGTTATGTACAGTACAGCAGAGTATAATAGAGTACAGTACAGTACAGTACAGTACAGTAGAGTTCAGTACAATGCAGTTGAGTGCAGTAAAGTAGATTTAAGTACAGTACAGTACCGTAGAGTACAGTAGAGTACAGTACACCAGTATAGAGTACAGTACAGTAGAGTACAGTACAGTAGAGTTCAGTACAGTACAGTTGAGTACCATACAGTAGAGTACCGTACAATACAGTAGACTTCAATACAGTAGAGTGAGTCTGCTTCCTGCCTGGTCATTCTCTGTATGTTTTATCTACTGTTGCCAGGTTTCACAGTCAGTTGCCTACTGTGGATCAATAGGGTGTGTAGGTGTGTAGGTGTGTAGAGTGTGTAGGGTGTGTAGGGTGTGTAAGGTATGTAGGGTGTGTAGGGTGTGTAGGGTGTGTAGGTATGTAGGGTGTGTAGGTGTGTAGGTGTGTAGGTGTGTAAAGTGTGTAGGTGTATAGGGTGTTTCGGGTGTGTAATGTGTGTAGGGGTGTGTAGGGTGTGTAGGGTGTGTAGGTGTGTAGGGTGTGTAAAGTGCGTAGGTGTATAGGGTGTTTCGGGTGTTTCCAGGTGTGGAAAGTGTATAGGGTGTGTAGGGTGTGTAGGTGTGTAGGGTGTGTAGGGTGTGTAAGGTATGTAGGGTGTGTAGGGTGTGTAAGGTATGTAGGGTGTGTAGGGTGTGTAAGGTGTGTTGTGTAGGGTGTGTAGGGTGTACTGTAGGGTGTGTAGGGTGTGTAGGTGTGTAGGGTGTGTAGGGTGTGTAGGTGTGTAGGGTGTGTAGGGTGTGTAGGTGTGTAAAGTGTGTAGGTGTGTAGGGTGTGTAGGGTGTGTAGGTGTGTAGAGTGTGTAGGGTGTGTAGGTGTGTAGGTGTGTAAAGTGTGTAGGGTGTACTGTAGTGTGTGTAGGTGTGTAGGGTGTGTAAAGTGTGTAGGTTGTGTAGGGTGTGTAGGTGTGTAGGGTGTACTGTAGGGTGTGTAGGGTGTGTAGAGTGTGTAGGTTGTGTAGGGTGTGTAGGTGTGTAGGGTGTGTCGGTGGGTACGTGTGTTGGGTGTGTAGAGTGTGTAAAGTGTGTAGGGTGTGTAGGGTGTGTAGGTGTGTAGGGTATGTAGGGTGTGTAAAGTGTGTAGGGTGTATAGGGTGTGTAGGTGTGTGTTGGTGTGTGTAAGCGTTGTGCTTGTGTATGATAAACCATTCCATATTTTCATGACAGTTTTAACTTGGACAGGTGTGTGTCATTCTGAGTCCATGTGTGTGTGATGTCCTGGGTATCTAAGGTATCAGATGGACATCCCTGCCCCCATGAAGGAGATTACACAGATGTATGCAAAGCCTGTAAATTATTTAAATTGTAGAGAACAACAAAGGGTATTTTACTACATCACAAACAAGACAGAGAGAGGGACAGACACAGAGAGAGAAAGAAAGAGGGTGAGAGAGAGCGAGAGGGACAGAGAGAGAGAGAAGGAAAGAAAGAAAGAAAGAAAGAAAGAAAGAAAGAAAGAAAGAAAGAGAGATTGTGTGTTTGTGTGTGTGTGAGAGAGACAGAGAGGGGGTAGAACGAGAGAGAGAGTGAGACAGACAGACAGCGAGAGAGAGAGAGAGAGAGAGAGAGAGAGAGAGAGAGAGAGAGAGAGACAGAGAGAGAGCACAGAGGGTCAGATGAGCTCCTGCATTTTTCAGCATGTTCTTGAAAAAAGAGAGATTTAGAGTTAGATAAACTTGGATTTCTTTGTCAGGAACATATACAGGATGCTACCCTCTACAACATAACCTTCACTATGTCACCAGGACATATACAGGATGCTACCCTCTACAACATAACCTTCACTATGTCACCAGGACATATACAGGATGCTACCCTCTACAACATAACCTTCACTATGTCACCAGGACATATACAGGATGCTACCCTCTACAACATAACCTTCACTATGTCACCAGGACATATACAGGATGCTACCCTCTACAACATAACCTTCACTATGTCACCAGGACATATACAGGATGCTACCCTCTACAACATAACCTTCACTATGTCACCAGGACATATACAGGATGCTACCCTCTACAACATAACCTTCACTATGTCACCAGGACATATACAGGATGCTACCCTCTACAACATAACCTTCACTCCAAATCAAAACTCAAAACCTACAAACTGATTTTGGACGGAATTACGGAATCACCTGGAAGGTTTACAACTACCAAAGATTATTATTCCAACGCGATACAGCAAATGTTCTGGAAAACAACAGAAACCTGAAAACACCATCCAACCTGGAACTGAGTGAGTAATGTTTTGTCTGAAGCTATATTTTAATTCCAAAATCCAAGAAAAATACATTACATCACTTTATAAGGACTGAATGCTAAATAAAGGCTGCCAAGCTTGATACAACTTCAATTAGCACTGACGTGTCAAGTGAGAGGTGTCAAAGCCCTTTAGCCCAACAATGGCAGGAGAGTGGAACAGTCAACTCCAACTAAATGGAGAGGCCTTAGAAGCTGCCTCCCGCTGTTCAGAGGTAATTAAATACAGTACTCTGTGTATGTAAAGAATGATAAGGCAAGAAAAGATCACAAAATGAAGCTCCTTATGGAAAATCAAGAGACACTTTTTGCTGACTATTATAAAAATGGGAACATAAGAAACCTCATCTTCCACACAGACCCTCCCCTGGTACAGTGCTATATTAACCAGACGATCCCCTGGCATGGTACAGTGCTATATTAACCAGACCATCCTCTGGCATGGCACAGTGCTATATTAACCAGACCATCCCCTGGCACAGTGCTATATTAACCAGACCATCCCCTGGCACAGTGCTATATTAACCAGACCATCCCCTGGCACAGTGCTATATTAACCAGACCATCCCCTGGCATGGCACAGTGCTATATTAACCAGACCATCCCCTGGCACAGTGCTATATTAACCACACCATCCCTGGCACAGTGCTATATTAACCAGACCATCCCCTGGTACAGTGCTATATTAACCAGACCATCCCCTGGCACAGTGCTATATTAACCAGACCATCCCCTGGCACAGTGCTATATTAACCAGACCATCCCCTGGCACAGTGCTATATTAACCAGACCATCCCCTGGCACAGTGCTATATTAACCAGACCATCCCCTGGTACAGTGCTATAATAACCAGACCATCCCCTGGCACAGTGCTATATTAACCAGACCATCCCCTGGTACAGTGCTATATTAACCAGACCATCCCCTGGCACAGTGCTATATTAACCAGACCATCCCCTGGCACAGTGCTATATTAACCAGACCATCCCCTGGCACAGTGCTATATTAACCAGACCATCCCCTGGCACAGTGCTATATTAACCAGACCATCCCCTGGCACAGTGCTATATTAACCAGACCATCCCCTGGCACCGTGCTATATTAACCAGACCATCCCCTGGCACAGTGCTATATTAACCAGACCATCCCCTGGCACAGTGCTATATTAACCAGACCATCCCCTGGCACAGTGCTATATTAACCAGACCATCCCCTGGTACAGTGCTATATTAACCAGACCATCCCCTGGCACAGTGCTATATTAACCAGACCATCCCCTGGCACAGTGCTATATTAACCAGACCATCCCTGGCACAGTGCTATATTAACCAGACCATCCCCTGGCATGGCACAGTGCTATATTAACCAGACCATCCCCTGGCACAGTGCTATATTAACCAGACCATCCCCTGGCACAGTGCTATATTAACCAGACCATCCCCTGGCACAGTGCTATATTAACCAGACCATCCCCTGGTACAGTGCTATATTAACCAGACCATCCCCTGGCATGGCACAGTGCTATATTAACCAGACCATCCCCTGGTACAGTGCTATATTAACCAGACCATCCCCTGGCACAGTGCTATATTAACCAGACCATCCCCTGGCACAGTGCTATATTAACCAGACCATCCCCTGGCATGGCACAGTGCTATATTAACCAGACCATCCCCTGGCACAGTGCTATATTAACCACACCATCCCTGGCACAGTGCTATATTAACCAGACCATCCCCTGGTACAGTGCTATATTAACCAGACCATCCCCTGGCACAGTGCTATATTAACCAGACCATCCCCTGGCACAGTGCTATATTAACCAGACCATCCCCTGGCACAGTGCTATATTAACCAGACCATCCCCTGGCACAGTGCTATATTAACCAGACCATCCCCTGGTACAGTGCTATAATAACCAGACCATCCCCTGGCACAGTGCTATATTAACCAGACCATCCCCTGGTACAGTGCTATATTAACCAGACCATCCCCTGGCACAGTGCTATATTAACCAGACCATCCCCTGGCACAGTGCTATATTAACCAGACCATCCCCTGGCACAGTGCTATATTAACCAGACCATCCCCTGGCACAGTGCTATATTAACCAGACCATCCCCTGGCACAGTGCTATATTAACCAGACCATCCCCTGGCACAGTGCTATATTAACCAGACCATCCCCTGGCACAGTGCTATATTAACCAGACCATCCCCTGGCACAGTGCTATATTAACCAGACCATCCCCTGGCACAGTGCTATATTAACCAGACCATCCCCTGGTACAGTGCTATATTAACCAGACCATCCCCTGGCACAGTGCTATATTAACCAGACCATCCCCTGGCACAGTGCTATATTAACCAGACCATCCCTGGCACAGTGCTATATTAACCAGACCATCCCCTGGCATGGCACAGTGCTATATTAACCAGACCATCCCCTGGCACAGTGCTATATTAACCAGACCATCCCCTGGCACAGTGCTATATTAACCAGACCATCCCCTGGCACAGTGCTATATTAACCAGACCATCCCCTGGTACAGTGCTATATTAACCAGACCATCCCCTGGCATGGCACAGTGCTATATTAACCAGACCATCCCCTGGTACAGTGCTATATTAACCAGACCATCCCCTGGCACAGTGCTATATTAACCAGACCATCCCCTGGCACAGTGCTATATTAACCAGACCATCCCCTGGCACAGTGCTATATTAACCAGACCATCCCCTGGCACAGTGCTATATTAACCAGACCATCCCCTGGCACAGTGCTATATTAACCAGTCCATCCCTGGCACAGTGCTATATTAACCAGACCATCCCCTGGCACAGTGCTATATAAACCAGACCATCCCCTGGCACAGTGCTATATTAACCAGACCATCCCCTGGCACAGTGCTATATTAACCAGACCATCCCCTGGCACAGTGCTATATTAACCAGACCATCCCCTGGCACAGTGCTATATTAACCCGACCATCCCCTGGTACAGTGCTATATTAACCAGACCATCCCCTGGCACAGTGATATATTAACCAGACCATCCCCTGGCACAGTGCTATATTAACCAGACCATCCCCTGGTACAGTGCTATATTAACCAGACCATCCCCTGGCACAGTGCTATATTAACCAGACCATCCCCTGGCATGGCACAGTGCTATATTAACCAGACCATCCCCTGGCACAGTGCTATATTAACCAGACCATCCCCTGGCACAGTGCTATATTAACCAGACCATCCCCTGGCACAGTGCTATATTAACCAGACCATCCCCTGGCACAGTGCTATATTAACCAGACCATCCCCTGGCACAGTGCTATATTAACCAGACCATCCCCTGGCACAGTGCTATATTAACCAGACCATCCCCTGGCACAGTGCTATATTAACCAGACCATCCCCTGGTACAGTGCTATATTAACCAGACCATCCCCTGGCATGGCACAGTGCTATATTAACCAGACCATCCCCTGGTACAGTGCTATATTAACCAGACCATCCCCTGGCACAGTGCTATATTAACCAGACCATCCCCTTGCACAGTGCTATATTAACCAGACCATCCCCTGGCACAGTGCTATATTAACCAGACCATCCCCTGGCACAGTGCTATATTAACCAGACCATCCCCTGGTACAGTGCTATATTAACCAGACCATCCCCTGGCATGGCACAGTGCTATATTAACCAGACCATCCCCTGGTACAGTGCTATATTAACCAGACCATCCCCTGGCACAGTGCTATATTAACCAGACCATCCCCTGGCACAGTGCTATATTAACCAGACCATCCACTGGCATGGCACAGTGCTATATTAACCAGACCATCCCCTGGCACAGTGCTATATTAACCAGACCATCCCCTGGCATGGCACAGTGCTATATTAACCAGACCATCCCCTGGCACAGTGCTATATTAACCAGACCATCCACTGGCATGGCACAGTGCTATATTAACCAGACCATCCCCTGGCACAGTGCTTTATTAACCAGACCATCCCCTGGCATGGTACAGTGCTATATTAACCAGACCATCCCCTGGCATGGCACAGTGCTATATTACCAGACCATCCCCTGGCACAGTGCTATATTAACCAGACCATCCCCTGGCACAGTGCTATATTAACCAGACCATCCCCTGGCACAGTGCTATATTAACCAGACCATCCCCTGGCACAGTGCTATATTAACCAGACCATCCCCTGGCATGACACAGTGCTATATTAACCAGACCATCCCCTGGCACAGTGCTATATTAACCAGACCATCCCCTGGCACAGTGCTATATTAACCAGACCATCCCCTGGCACAGTGCTATATTAACCAGACCATCCCCTGGCACAGTGCTATATTAACCAGACCATCCCCTGGCATGGTACAGTGCTATATTAACCAGACCATCCCATGGCACAGTGCTATATTAACCAGACCATCCCCTGGCACAGTGCTATATTAACCAGACCATCCCCTGGCACAGTGCTATATTATCCAGAAAATCCCCTGGCATGGTACAGTGCTATATTAACCAGACCATCCCCTGGCATGACACAGTGCTATATTAACCAGACCATCCCCTGGCATGGCACAGTGCTATATTAACCAGACCATCCCCTGGCACAGTGCTATATTAACCAGACCATCCCCTGGCACAGTGCTATATTAACCAGACCATCCCCTGGCACAGTGCTATATTAACCAGACCATCCCCCGGCACAGTGCTATATTAACCAGACCATCCCCTGGCATGGTACAGTGCTATATTAACCAGACCATCCCCTGGCATGACACAGTGCTATATTAACCAGACCATCCCCTGGCACAGTGCTATATTAACCAGACCATCCCCTGGCACAGTGCTATATTAACCAGACCATCCCCTGGTACAGTGCTATATTAACCAGACCATCCCCTGGCACAGTGCTATATTAACCAGACCATCCCCTGGCACAGTGCTATATTAACCAGACCATCCCCTGGCACAGTGCTATATTAACCAGACCATCCCCTGGCACAGTGCTATATTAACCAGACCATCCCCTGGCACAGTGCTATATTAACCAGACCATCCCCTGGCACAGTGCTATATTAACCAGTCCATCCCCTGGCACAGTGCTATATTAACCAGACCATCCCCTGGCACAGTGCTATATTAACCAGACCATCCCCTGGCACAGTGCTATATTAACCAGACCATCCCCTGGCATGGTACAGTGCTATATTAACCAGACCATCCCCTGGCACAGTGCTATATTAACCAGACCATCCCCTGGCACAGTGCTATATTAACCAGACCATCCCCTGGCACAGTGCTATATTAACCAGACCATCCCCTGGCACAGTGCTATATTATCCAGAAAATCCCCTGGCATGGTACAGTGCTATATTAACCAGACCATCCCCTGGCATGACACAGTGCTATATTAACCAGACCATCCCCTGGCATGGCACAGTGCTATATTAACCAGACCATCCCCTGGCACAGTGCTATATTAACCAGACCATCCCCTGGCACAGTGCTATATTAACCAGACCATCCCCTGGCACAGTGCTATATTAACCAGACCATCCCCCGGCACAGTGCTATATTAACCAGACCATCCCCTGGCATGGTACAGTGCTATATTAACCAGACCATCCCCTGGAACAGTGCTATATTAACCAGACCATCCCCTGGCACAGTGCTATATTAACCAGACCATCCCCTGGCATGGCACAGTGCTATATTAACCAGACCATCCCCTGGCACAGTGCTATATTAACCAGACCATCCCCTGGCACAGTGCTATATTAACCAGACCATCCCCTGGCACAGTGCTATATTAACCAGACCATCCCCTGGCACAGTGCTATATTAACCAGACCATCCCCTGGCACAGTGCTATATTAACCAGACCATCCCCTGGCACAGTGCTATATTAACCAGACCATCCCCTGGCACAGTGCTATATTAACCAGACCATCCCCTGGTACAGTGCTATATTAACCAGACCATCCCCTGGCATGGCACAGTGCTATATTAACCAGACCATCCCCTGGTACAGTGCTATATTAACCAGACCATCCCCTGGCACAGTGCTATATTAACCAGACCATCCCTTTGCACAGTGCTATATTAACCAGACCATCCCCTGGCACAGTGCTATATTAACCAGACCATCCCCTGGCACAGTGCTATATTAACCAGACCATCCCCTGGTACAGTGCTATATTAACCAGACCATCCCCTGGCATGGCACAGTGCTATATTAACCAGACCATCCCCTGGTACAGTGCTATATTAACCAGACCATCCCCTGGCACAGTGCTATATTAACCA
Source organism: Salmo salar (assembly GCF_965601325.2). Classification (NCBI taxonomy): domain Eukaryota; kingdom Metazoa; phylum Chordata; class Actinopteri; order Salmoniformes; family Salmonidae; genus Salmo; species Salmo salar. The sequence continues at coordinate 39,826,923 of NC_138301.1, read as the reverse complement.
GACCATCCCCTGGCACAGTGCTATATTAACCAGACCATCCACTGGCATGGCACAGTGCTATATTAACCAGACCATCCCCTGGCACAGTGCTATATTAACCAGACCATCCCCTGGCATGGCACAGTGCTATATTAACCAGACCATCCCCTGGCATGGTACAGTGCTATATTAACCAGACCATCCACTGGCATGGCACAGTGCTATATTAACCAGACCATCCCCTGGCACAGTGCTTTATTAACCAGACCATCCCCTGGCATGGTACAGTGCTATATTAACCAGACCATCCCCTGGCATGGCACAGTCCTATATTACCAGACCATCCCCTGGCACAGTGCTATATTAACCAGACCATCCCCTGGCATGACACAGTGCTATATTAACCAGACCATCCCCTGGCACAGTGCTATATTAACCAGACCATCCCCTGGCACAGTGCTATATTAACCAGACCATCCCCTGGCATGACACAGTGCTATATTAACCAGACCATCCCCTGGCACAGTGCTATATTAACCAGACCATCCCCTGGCACAGTGCTATATTAACCAGACCATCCCCTGGCACAGTGCTATATTAACCAGACCATCCCCTGGCACAGTGCTATATTAACCAGACCATCCCCTGGCATGCTACAGTGCTATATTAACCACACCATCCCCTGGCACAGTGCTATATTAACCAGACCATCCCCTGGCACAGTGCTATATTAACCAGACCATCCCCTGGCACAGTGCTATATTATCCAGAAAATCCCCTGGCATGGTACAGTGCTATATTAACCAGACCATCCCCTGGCATGACACAGTGCTATATTAAAAAGACCATCCCCTGGCATGGCACAGTGCTATATTAACCAGACCATCCCCTGGTACAGTGCTATATTAACCAGACCATCCCCTGGCACAGTGCGATATTAACCAGACCATCCCCTGGCACAGTGCTATATTAACCAGACCATCCCCTGGCACAGTGCTATATTAACCAGACCATCCCCTGGCACAGTGCTATATTAACCAGACCATCCCCTGGTACAGTGCTACATTAACCAGACCATCCCCTGGCACAGTGCTATATTAACCAGACCATCCCTGGCACAGTGCTATATTAACCAGAACATCCCCTGGCACAGTGTTATATTAACCAGACCATCCCCTGGCACAGTGCTATATTAACCAGACCATCCCCTGGCATGGTACAGTGCTATATTAACCAGACCATCCCCTGGCACAGTGCTATATTAACCAGACCATCCCCTGGCACAGTGCTATATTAACCAGACCATCCCCTGGCACAGTGCTATATTAACCAGACCATCCCCTGGCACAGTGCTATATTAACCAGACCATCCCCTGGCACAGTGCTATATTAACCAGACCATCCCCTGGCACAATGCTATATTAACCAAACCATCCCCTGGCATGGCACAGTGCTATATTAACCAGACCATCCCCTGGCACAGTGCTATATTAACCAGACCATCCCCTGGCACAGTGCTATATTAACCAGACCATCCCCTGGCATGGCACAGTGCTATATTAACCAGACCATCCCCTGGCATGGCACAGTGCTATATTAACCAGACCATCCCCTGGCATGGCACAGTGCTATATTAACCAGACCCTCCCCTGGCATGGCACAGTGCTATATTAACCAGACCATCCCCTGGCATGGTACAGTGCTATATTAACCAGACCATCCACTGGCATGGCACAGTGCTATATTAACCAGACCATCCCCTGGCACAGTGCTATATTAACCAGACCATCCCCTGGCATGGTACAGTGCTATATTAACCAGACCATCCCCTGGCATGGCACAGTGCTATATTAACCAGACCATCCCCTGGCACAGTGCTATATTAACCAGACCATCCCCTGGCACAGTGATATATTAACCAGACCATCCCCTGGCACAGTGCTATATTAACCAGACCATCCCCTGGTACAGTGCTATATTAACCAGACCATCCCCTGGCACAGTGCTATATTAACCAGACCATCCCCTGGCATGGCACAGTGCTATATTAACCAGACCATCCCCTGGCACAGTGCTATATTAACCAGACCATCCCCTGGCACAGTGCTATATTAACCAGACCATCCCCTGGCACAGTGCTATATTAACCAGACCATCCCCTGGCACAGTGCTATATTAACCAGACCATCCCCTGGCACAGTGCTATATTAACCAGACCATCCCCTGGCACAGTGCTATATTAACCAGACCATCCCCTGGCACAGTGCTATATTAACCAGACCATCCCCTGGTACAGTGCTATATTAACCAGACCATCCCCTGGCATGGCACAGTGCTATATTAACCAGACCATCCCCTGGTACAGTGCTATATTAACCAGACCATCCCCTGGCACAGTGCTATATTAACCAGACCATCCCCTTGCACAGTGCTATATTAACCAGACCATCCCCTGGCACAGTGCTATATTAACCAGACCATCCCCTGGCACAGTGCTATATTAACCAGACCATCCCCTGGTACAGTGCTATATTAACCAGACCATCCCATGGCATGGCACAGTGCTATATTAACCAGACCATCCCCTGGTACAGTGCTATATTAACCAGACCATCCCCTGGCACAGTGCTATATTAACCAGACCATCCCCTGGCACAGTGCTATATTAACCAGACCATCCACTGGCATGGCACAGTGCTATATTAACCAGACCATCCCCTGGCACAGTGCTATATTAACCAGACCATCCCCTGGCATGGCACAGTGCTATATTAACCAGACCATCCCCTGGCACAGTGCTATATTAACCAGACCATCCACTGGCATGGCACAGTGCTATATTAACCAGACCATCCCCTGGCACAGTGCTTTATTAACCAGACCATCCCCTGGCATGGTACAGTGCTATATTAACCAGACCATCCCCTGGCATGGCACAGTGCTATATTACCAGACCATCCCCTGGCACAGTGCTATATTAACCAGACCATCCCCTGGCACAGTGCTATATTAACCAGACCATCCCCTGGCACAGTGCTATATTAACCAGACCATCCCCTGGCACAGTGCTATATTAACCAGACCATCCCCTGGCATGACACAGTGCTATATTAACCAGACCATCCCCTGGCACAGTGCTATATTAACCAGACCATCCCCTGGCACAGTGCTATATTAACCAGACCATCCCCTGGCACAGTGCTATATTAACCAGACCATCCCCTGGCACAGTGCTATATTAACCAGACCATCCCCTGGCATGGTACAGTGCTATATTAACCAGACCATCCCATGGCACAGTGCTATATTAACCAGACCATCCCCTGGCACAGTGCTATATTAACCAGACCATCCCCTGGCACAGTGCTATATTATCCAGAAAATCCCCTGGCATGGTACAGTGCTATATTAACCAGACCATCCCCTGGCATGACACAGTGCTATATTAACCAGACCATCCCCTGGCATGGCACAGTGCTATATTAACCAGACCATCCCCTGGCACAGTGCTATATTAACCAGACCATCCCCTGGCACAGTGCTATATTAACCAGACCATCCCCTGGCACAGTGCTATATTAACCAGACCATCCCCCGGCACAGTGCTATATTAACCAGACCATCCCCTGGCATGGTACAGTGCTATATTAACCAGACCATCCCCTGGCATGACACAGTGCTATATTAACCAGACCATCCCCTGGCACAGTGCTATATTAACCAGACCATCCCCTGGCACAGTGCTATATTAACCAGACCATCCCTTGGTACAGTGCTATATTAACCAGACCATCCCCTGGCACAGTGCTATATTAACCAGACCATCCCCTGGCACAGTGCTATATTAACCAGACCATCCCCTGGCACAGTGCTATATTAACCAGACCATCCCCTGGCACAGTGCTATATTAACCAGACCATCCCCTGGCACAGTGCTATATTAACCAGACCATCCCCTGGCACAGTGCTATATTAACCAGTCCATCCCCTGGCACAGTGCTATATTAACCAGACCATCCCCTGGCACAGTGCTATATTAACCAGACCATCCCCTGGCACAGTGCTATATTAACCAGACCATCCCCTGGCATGGTACAGTGCTATATTAACCAGACCATCCCCTGGCACAGTGCTATATTAACCAGACCATCCCCTGGCACAGTGCTATATTAACCAGACCATCCCCTGGCACAGTGCTATATTAACCAGACCATCCCCTGGCACAGTGCTATATTAACCAGACCATCCCCCGGCACAGTGCTATATTAACCAGACCATCCCCTGGCATGGTACAGTGCTATATTAACCAGACCATCCCCTGGAACAGTGCTATATTAACCAGACCATCCCCTGGCACAGTGCTATATTAACCAGACCATCCCCTGGCATGGCACAGTGCTATATTAACCAGACCATCCCCTGGCACAGTGCTATATTAACCAGACCATCCCCTGGCACAGTGCTATATTAACCAGACCATCCCCTGGCACAGTGCTATATTAACCAGACCATCCCCTGGCACAGTGCTATATTAACCAGACCATCCCCTGGCACAGTGCTATATTAACCAGACCATCCCCTGGCACAGTGCTATATTAACCAGACCATCCCCTGGCACAGTGCTATATTAACCAGACCATCCCCTGGTACAGTGCTATATTAACCAGACCATCCCCTGGCATGGCACAGTGCTATATTAACCAGACCATCCCCTGGTACAGTGCTATATTAACCAGACCATCCCCTGGCACAGTGCTATATTAACCAGACCATCCCTTTGCACAGTGCTATATTAACCAGACCATCCCCTGGCACAGTGCTATATTAACCAGACCATCCCCTGGCACAGTGCTATATTAACCAGACCATCCCCTGGTACAGTGCTATATTAACCAGACCATCCCCTGGCATGGCACAGTGCTATATTAACCAGACCATCCCCTGGTACAGTGCTATATTAACCAGACCATCCCCTGGCACAGTGCTATATTAACCAGACCATCCCCTGGCACAGTGCTATATTAACCAGACCATCCCCTGGCACAGTGCTATATTAACCAGACCATCCCTTGGTACAGTGCTATATTAACCAGACCATCCCCTGGCACAGTGCTATATTAACCAGACCATCCCCTGGCACAGTGCTATATTAACCAGACCATCCCCTGGCACAGTGCTATATTAACCAGACCATCCCCTGGCACAGTGCTATATTAACCAGACCATCCCCTGGCACAGTGCTATATTAACCAGACCATCCCCTGGCACAGTGCTATATTAACCAGACCATCCCCTGGCACAGTGCTATATTAACCAGACCATCCCCTGGCACAGTGCTATATTAACCAGACCATCCCCTGGCACAGTGCTATATTATCCAGAAAATCCCCTGGCATGGTACAGTGCTATATTAACCAGACCATCCCCTGGCATGACACAGTGCTATATTAACCAGACCATCCCCTGGCACAGTGCTATATTAACCAGACCATCCCCTGGCACAGTGCTATATTAACCAGACCATCCCCTGGCACAGTGCTATATTAACCAGACCATCCCCTGGCACAGTGCTATATTAACCAGACCATCCCCTGGCATGCTACAGTGCTATATTAACCACACCATCCCCTGGCACAGTGCTATATTAACCAGACCATCCCCTGGCACAGTGCTATATTAACCAGACCATCCCCTGGCACAGTGCTATATTATCCAGAAAATCCCCTGGCATGGTACAGTGCTATATTAACCAGACCATCCCCTGGCATGACACAGTGCTATATTAAAAAGACCATCCCCTGGCATGGCACAGTGCTATATTAACCAGACCATCCCCTGGTACAGTGCTATATTAACCAGACCATCCCCTGGCACAGTGCGATATTAACCAGACCATCCCCTGGCACAGTGCTATATTAACCAGACCATCCCCTGGCACAGTGCTATATTAACCAGACCATCCCCTGGCACAGTGCTATATTAACCAGACCATCCCCTGGTACAGTGCTACATTAACCAGACCATCCCCTGGCACAGTGCTATATTAACCAGACCATCCCTGGCACAGTGCTATATTAACCAGAACATCCCCTGGCACAGTGTTATATTAACCAGACCATCCCCTGGCACAGTGCTATATTAACCAGACCATCCCCTGGCATGGTACAGTGCTATATTAACCAGACCATCCCCTGGCACAGTGCTATATTAACCAGACCATCCCCTGGCACAGTGCTATATTAACCAGACCATCCCCTGGCACAGTGCTATATTAACCAGACCATCCCCTGGCACAGTGCTATATTAACCAGACCATCCCCTGGCACAGTGCTATATTAACCAGACCATCCCCTGGCACAATGCTATATTAACCAAACCATCCCCTGGCATGGCACAGTGCTATATTAACCAGACCATCCCCTGGCACAGTGCTATATTAACCAGACCATCCCCTGGCACAGTGCTATATTAACCAGACCATCCCCTGGCATGGCACAGTGCTATATTAACCAGACCATCCCCTGGCATGGCACAGTGCTATATTAACCAGACCATCCCCTGTCATGGCACAGTGCTATATTAACCAGACCCTCCCCTGGCATGGCACAGTGCTATATTAACCAGACCATCCCCTGGCATGGTACAGTGCTATATTAACCAGACCATCCACTGGCATGGCACAGTGCTATATTAACCAGACCATCCCCTGGCACAGTGCTATATTAACCAGACCATCCCCTGGCATGGTACAGTGCTATATTAACCAGACCATCCCCTGGCATGGCACAGTGCTATATTAACCAGACCATCCCCTGGCACAGTGCTATATTAACCAGACCATCCCCTGGCACAGTGCTATATTAACGAGACCATCCCCTGGCACAGTGCTATATTAACCAGACCATCCCCTGGCATGACACAGTGCTATATTAACCAGACCATCCCCTGGCACAGTGCTGTATTAACCAGACCATCCCCTGGCACAGTGCTATATCAACCAGACCATCCCCTGGCACAGTGCTATATTAACCAGACCATCCCCTGGCACAGTGCTATATTAACCAGACCATTCCCTGGCACAGTGCTATATTAACCAGACCATCCCCTGGCACAGTGCTGTATTAACCAGACCATCCCCTGGCACAGTGCTATATTAACCAGACCATCCCCTGGCATGACACAGTGCTATATTAACCAGACCATCCCCTGGCACAGTGCTACATTAACCAGACCATCCCCTGGCACAGTGCTATATTATCCAGACCATCCCCTGGCATGGTACAGTGCTATATTAACCAGACCATCCCCTGGCATGACACAGTGCTATATTAACCAGACCATCCCCTGGCACAGTGCTATATTAACCAGACCATCCCCTGGTACAGTGCTATATTAACCAGACCATCCCCTGGCACAGTGCTATATTAACCAGACCATCCCCTGGCACAGTGCTATATTAACCAGACCATCCCCTGGTACAGTGCTATATTAACCAGACCATCCCCTGGCACAGTGCTATATTAACCAGACCATCCCCTGGCACAGTGCTATATTAACCAGACCATCCCCTGGCACAGTGCTATATTAACCAGACCATCCCCTGGCACAGTGCTATATTAACCAGACCATCCCCTGGCACAGTGCTATATTAACCAGACCATCCCCTGGCACAGTGCTATATTAACCAGACCATCCCCTGGCACAGTGCTATATTAACCAGACCATCCCCTGGCATGGTACAGTGCTATATTAACCAGACCATCCCCTGGCACAGTGTTATATTAACCAGACCATCCCCTGGCACAGTGCTATATTATCCAGACCATCCCCTGGCATGGTACAGTGCTATATTAACCAGACCATCCCCTGGCATGACACAGTGCTATATTAACCAGACCATCCCCTGGCATGGCACAGTGCTATATTAACCAGACCATCCCCTGGCACAGTGCTATATTAACCAGACCATCCCCTGGCACAGTGCTATATTAACCAGACCATCCCCTGGCACAGTGCTATATTAACCAGACCATCCCCTGGCACAGTGCTATATTATCCAGACCATCCCCTGGCATAGTACAGTGCTATATTAACCAGACCATCCCCTGGCATGACACAGTGCTATATTAACCAGACCATCCCCTGGCATGGCACAGTGCTTTATTAACCAGACCATCCTCTGGTACAGTGCTATATTAACCAGACCATCCCCTGGCACAGTGCTATATTAACCAGACCATCCCTGGCACAGTGCTATATTAACCAGACCATCCCCTGGTACAGTGCTATATTAACCAGACCATCCCCTGGCACAGTGCTATATTAACCAGACCATCCCCTGGCACAGTGCTATATTAACCAGACCATCCCCTGGTACAGTGCTATATTAACCAGACCATCCCCTGGCACAGTGCTATATTAACCAGACCATCCCTGGCACAGTGCTATATTAACCAGACCATCCCCTGGTACAGTGCTATATTAACCAGACCATCCCCTGGCACAGTGCTATATTAACCAGACCATCCCCTGGCATGGTACAGTGCTATATTAACCAGACCATCCCCTGGCACAGTGCTATATTAACCAGACCATCCCCTGGCACAGTGCTATATTAACCAGACCATCCCCTGGCACAGTGCTATATTAACCAGACCATCCCCTGGCACAGTGCTATATTAACCAGACCATCCCCTTGCACAGTGCTATATTAACCAGACCATCCCCTGGCACAATGCTATATTAACCAGACCATCCCCTGAAATGGCACAGTGCTATATTAACCAGACCATCCCCTGGCACAGTGCTATATTAACCAGACCATCCCCTGGCACAGTGCTATATTAACCAGACCATCCCCTGGCACAATGCTATATTAACCAGACCATCCCCTGGCATGGCACAGTGCTATATTAACCAGACCATCCCCTGGCACAGTGCTATATTAACCAGACCATCCCCTGGCACAGTGCTATATTAACCAGACCATCCCCTGGCACAGTGCTATATTAACCAGACCATCCCCTGGCACAGTGCTATATTAACCAGACCATCCCCTGGCACAGTGCTATATTAACCAGACCATCCCCTGGCACAGTGCTATATTAACCAGACCATCCCCTGGCACAGTGCTATATTAACCAGACCATCCCCTGGTACAGTGCTATATTAACCAGACCATCCCCTGGCACAGTGCTATATTAACCAGACCATCCCTGGCACAGTGCTATATTAACCAGACCATCCCCTGGCACAGTGCTATATTAACCAGAACATCCCCTGGCACAGTGCTATATTAACCAGACCATCCCCTGGCATGGTACAGTGCTATATTAACCAGACCATCCCCTGGCACAGTGCTATATTAACCAGACCATCCCCTGGCACAGTGCTATATTAACCAGACCATCCCCTGGCACAGTGCTATATTAACCAGACCATCCCCTGGCACAGTGCTATATTAACCAGACCATCCCCTGGCACAGTGCTATATTAACCAGACCATCCCCTAGCACAATGCTATATTAACCAGACCATCCCCTGGCATGGCACAGTGCTATATTAACCAGACCATCCCCTGGCACAGTGCTATATTAACCAGACCATCCCCTGGCATGACACAGTGCTATATTAACCAGACCATCCCCTGGCACAGTGCTATATTAACCAGACCATCCCCTGGCACAGTGCTATATTAACCAGACCATCCCTGGCACAGTGCTATATTAACCAGACCATCCCCTGGCACAGTGCTATATTAACCAGACCATCCCCTGGCACAGTGCTATATTAACCAGATCATCCCCTGGCATGGTACAGTGCTATATTAACCAGACCATCCCCTGGCACAGTGCTATATTAACCAGACCATCCCCTGGCATGGTACAGTGCTATATTAACCAGACCATCCCCTGGCATGGCACAGTGCTATATTAACCAGACCATCCCCTGGCACAGTGCTATATTAACCAGACCATCCCCTGGCACAGTGCTATATTAACCAGACCATCCCCGGGCACAGTGCTATATTAACCAGACCATCCCCTGGCACAGTGCTATATTAACCAGACCATCCCCTGGCATGACACAGTGCTATATTAACCAGACCGTCCCCTGGCACAGTGCTATATTAACCAGACCATCCCCTGGCACAGTGCTATATTAACCCGACCATCCCCTGGCACAGTGCTATATTAAACAGACCATCCCCTGGCACAGTGCTATATTAACCAGACCATCCCCTGGCACAGTGCTATATTAACCCGACCATCCCCTGGCACAGTGCTATATTAACCAGACCATCCCCTGGCACAGTGCTATATTAACCAGACCATCCCCTGGCACAGTGCTATATTAACCAGACCATCCCCTGGCATGGTACAGTGCTATATTAACCAGACCATCCCCTGGCACAGTGCTATATTAACCAGACCATCCCCTGGCACAGTGCTATATTAACCAGACCATCCCCTGGCACAGTGCTATATTAACCAGACCATCCCCTGGTACAGTGCTATATTAACCAGACCATCCCCTGGCACAGTGCTATATTAACCAGACCATCCCCTGGCACAGTGCTATATTAACCAGACCATCCCCTGGCACAGTGCTATATTAACCAGACCATCCCCTGGTACAGTGCTATATTAACCAGACCATCCCCTGGCACAGTGCTATATTAACCAGACCATCCCTGGCACAGTGCTATATTAACCAGACCATCCCCTGGCACAGTGCTATATTAACCAGACCATCCCCTGGCACAGTGCTATATTAACCAGACCATCCCCTGGCACAGTGCTATATTAACCAGACCATCCCCTGGCATGGTACAGTGCTATATTAACCAGACCATCCCCTGGCACAGTGCTATATTAACCAGACCATCCCCTGGCACAGTGCTATATTAACCAGACCATCCCCTGGCACAGTGCTATATTAACCAGACCATCCCCTGGCACAGTGCTATATTAACCAGACCATCCCCTGGCACAGTGCTATATTAACCAGACCATCCCCTGGCACAAAGCTATATTAACCAGACCATCCCCTGGCATGGCACAGTGCTATATTAACCAGACCATCCCCTGGCACAGTGCTATATTAACCAGACCATCCCCTGGCATGACACAGTGCTATATTAACCAGACCATCCCCTGGCACAGTGCTATATTAACCAGACCATCACTTGGCATGGTACAGTGCTATATTAACCAGACCATCCCTGGCATGGCACAGTGCTATATTAACCAGACCATCCCCTGGCATGGCACAGTGCTATATTAACCAGACCATCCCCTGGCATGGCACAGTGCTATATTAACCAGACCATCCCCTGGTACAGTGCTATATTAACCAGACCATCCCCTGGCACAGTGCTATATTAACCAGACCATCCCCTGGCACAGTGCTATAATAACCAGACCATCCCCTGAAATGGCACAGTGCTATATTAACCAGACCATCCCCTGGCATGGTACAGTGCTATATTAACCAGACCATCCCCTGGCATTGCACAGTGCTATATTAACCAGACCATCCCCTGGCATGGTACAGTGCTATATTAACCAGACCATCCCCTGGCACAGTGCTATATTAACCAGACCATCCCCTGGCACAGTGCTATATTAACCAGACCATCCCCTGGCATGGTACAGTGCTATATTAACCAGACCATCCACAGGCACAGTGCTATATTAACCAGACCATCCCCTGGCATGGCACAGTGCTATATTAACCAGACCATCCCCTGGCACAGTGCTATATTAACCAGACCATCCTCTGGCACAGTGCTATATTAACCAGACCATCCCCTGGCATGGTACAGTGCTATATTAACCAGACCATCCCCTGGTACAGTGCTATATTAACCAGACCATCCCCTGGCATGGCACAGTGCTATATTAACCAGACCATCCCCTGGCACAGTGCTATATTAACCAGACCATCCCCTGGCATGGTACAGTGCTATATTAACCAGACCATCCCCTGGCATGGCACAGTGCTATATTAACCAGACCATCCCCTTGCACAGTGCTATATTAACCAGACCATCCCCTGGCATGGCACAGTGCTATATTAACCAGACCATCCCCTGGCATGGCACAGTGCTATATTAACCAGACCATCCCCTGGCATGGCACAGTGCTATATTAACCAGACCATCCCCTGGTACAGTGCTATATTAACCAGACCATCCCCTGGCATGGCACAGTGCTATATTAACCAGACCCTCTCCTGGCATGGCACAGTGCTATATTAACCAGACCATCCCCTGGCACAGTGCTATATTAACCAGACCATCCCCTGGCATGACACAGTGCTATATTAACCAGACCATCCCCTGGTACAGTGCTATATTAACCAGACCATCCCCTGGCATGACACAGTGCTATATTAACCAGACCCTCCCCTGGCATGGCACAGTGCTATATTAACCAGACCATCCCCTGGTACAGTGCTATATTAACCAGACCATCCTCTGGCATTGCACAGTGCTATATTAACCAGACCATCCCCTGGCATGGTACAGTGCTATATTAACCAGACCATCCCCTGGCATGGCACAGTGCTATATTAACCAGACCATCCCCTGGCACAGTGCTATATTAACCAGACCATCCCCGGGCACAGTGCTATATTAACCAGACCATCCCCTGGCACAGTGCTATATTAACCAGACCATCCCCTGGCATGACACAGTGCTATATTAACCAGACCATCCCCTGGCACAGTGCTATATTAACCAGACCATCCCCTGGCACAGTGCTATATTAACCCGACCATCCCCTGGCACAGTGCTATATTAACCAGACCATCCCCTGGCACAGTGCTATATTAACCAGACCATCCCCTGGCACAGTGCTATATTAACCAGACCATCCCCTGGCATGGTACAGTGCTATATTAACCAGACCATCCCCTGGCACAGTGCTATATTAACCAGACCATCCCCTGGCACAGTGCTATATTAACCAGACCATCCCCTGGCACAGTGCTATATTAACCAGACCATCCCCTGGTACAGTGCTATATTAACCAGACCATCCCCTGGCACAGTGCTATATTAACCAGACCATCCCCTGGCACAGTGCTATGTTAACCAGACCATCCCCTGGCACAGTGCTATATTAACCAGACCATCCCCTGGCACAGTGCTATATTAACCAGACCATCCCCTGGCATGACACAGTGCTATATTAACCAGACCATCCCCTGGCACAGTGCTATATTAACCAGACCATCCCCTGGCACAGTGCTATATTAACCAGACCATCCCCTGGCATGGTACAGTGCTATATTAACCAGACCATCCTCTGGCATTGCACAGTGCTATATTAACCAGACCATCCCCTGGCATGGTACAGTGCTATATTAACCAGACCATCCCTGGCATGGCACAGTGCTATATTAACCAGACCATCCCCTGGCACAGTGCTATATTAACCAGACCATCCCCTGGCACAGTGCTATATTAACCAGACCATCCCCGGGCACAGTGCTATATTAACCAGACCATCCCCTGGCACAGTGCTATATTAACCAGACCATCCCCTGGCATGACACAGTGCTATATTAACCAGACCATCCCCTGGCACAGTGCTATATTAACCAGACCATCCCCTGGCACAGTGCTATATTAACCCGACCATCCCCTGGCACAGTGCTATATTAACCAGACCATCCCCTGGCACAGTGCTATATTAACCAGACCATCCCCTGGCACAGTGCTATATTAACCAGACCATCCCCTGGCATGGTACAGTGCTATATTAACCAGACCATCCCCTGGCACAGTGCTATATTAACCAGACCATCCCCTGGCACAGTGCTATATTAACCAGACCATCCCCTGGCATGGTACAGTGCTATATTAACCAGACCATCCACAGGCACAGTGCTATATTAACCAGACCATCCCCTGGCATGGCACAGTGCTATATTAACCAGACCATCCCCTGGCACAGTGCTATATTAACCAGACCATCCTCTGGCACAGTGCTATATTAACCAGACCATCCCCTGGCATGGTACAGTGCTATATTAACCAGACCATCCCCTGGTACAGTGCTATATTAACCAGACCATCCCCTGGCATGGCACAGTGCTATATTAACCAGACCATCCCCTGGCACAGTGCTATATTAACCAGACCATCCCCTGGCATGGTACAGTGCTATATTAACCAGACCATCCCCTGGCATGGCACAGTGCTATATTAACCAGACCATCCCCTTGCACAGTGCTATATTAACCAGACCATCCCCTGGCATGGCACAGTGCTATATTAACCAGACCATCCCCTGGCATGGCACAGTGCTATATTAACCAGACCATCCCCTGGCATGGCACAGTGCTATATTAACCAGACCATCCCCTGGTACAGTGCTATATTAACCAGACCATCCCCTGGCATGGCACAGTGCTATATTAACCAGACCCTCTCCTGGCATGGCACAGTGCTATATTAACCAGACCATCCCCTGGCACAGTGCTATATTAACCAGACCATCCCCTGGCATGACACAGTGCTATATTAACCAGACCATCCCCTGGTACAGTGCTATATTAACCAGACCATCCCCTGGCATGACACAGTGCTATATTAACCAGACCCTCCCCTGGCATGGCACAGTGCTATATTAACCAGACCATCCCCTGGTACAGTGCTATATTAACCAGACCATCCTCTGGCATTGCACAGTGCTATATTAACCAGACCATCCCCTGGCATGGTACAGTGCTATATTAACCAGACCATCCCCTGGCATGGCACAGTGCTATATTAACCAGACCATCCCCTGGCACAGTGCTATATTAACCAGACCATCCCCTGGCACAGTGCTATATTAACCAGACCATCCCCGGGCACAGTGCTATATTAACCAGACCATCCCCTGGCACAGTGCTATATTAACCAGACCATCCCCTGGCATGACACAGTGCTATATTAACCAGACCATCCCCTGGCACAGTGCTATATTAACCAGACCATCCCCTGGCACAGTGCTATATTAACCCGACCATCCCCTGGCACAGTGCTATATTAACCAGACCATCCCCTGGCACAGTGCTATATTAACCAGACCATCCCCTGGCACAGTGCTATATTAACCAGACCATCCCCTGGCATGGTACAGTGCTATATTAACCAGACCATCCCCTGGCACAGTGCTATATTAACCAGACCATCCCCTGGCACAGTGCTATATTAACCAGACCATCCCCTGGCACAGTGCTATATTAACCAGACCATCCCCTGGTACAGTGCTATATTAACCAGACCATCCCCTGGCACAGTGCTATATTAACCAGACCATCCCCTGGCACAGTGCTATGTTAACCAGACCATCCCCTGGCACAGTGCTATATTAACCAGACCATCCCCTGGCACAGTGCTATATTAACCAGACCATCCCCTGGCATGACACAGTGCTATATTAACCAGACCATCCCCTGGCACAGTGCTATATTAACCAGACCATCCCCTGGCACAGTGCTATATTAACCAGACCATCCTCTGGCATTGCACAGTGCTATATTAACCAGACCATCCCCTGGCATGGTACAGTGCTATATTAACCAGACCATCCCTGGCATGGCACAGTGCTATATTAACCAGACCATCCCCTGGCACAGTGCTATATTAACCAGACCATCCCCTGGCACAGTGCTATATTAACCAGACCATCCCCGGGCACAGTGCTATATTAACCAGACCATCCCCTGGCACAGTGCTATATTAACCAGACCATCCCCTGGCATGACACAGTGCTATATTAACCAGACCATCCCCTGGCACAGTGCTATATTAACCAGACCATCCCCTGGCACAGTGCTATATTAACCCGACCATCCCCTGGCACAGTGCTATATTAACCAGACCATCCCCTGGCATGCACAGTGCTATATTAACCAGACCATCCCCTGGCACAGTGCTATATTAACCAGACCATCCCCTGGCATGGCACAGTGCTATATTAACCAGACCATCCCCTGGCACAGTGCTATATTAACCAGACCATCCCCTGGCACAGTGCTATATTAACCAGACCATCCCTGGGCACAGTGCTATATTAACCAGACCATCCCCTGGCACAGTGCTATATTAACCAGACCATCCCCTGGCATGACACAGTGCTATATTAACCAGACCATCCCCTGGCACAGTGCTATATTAACCAGACCATCCCCTGGCACAGTGCTATATTAACCCGACCATCCCCTGGCACAGTGCTATATTAACCAGACCATCCCCTGGCACAGTGCTATATTAACCAGACCATCCCCTGGCACAGTGCTATATTAACCAGACCATCCCCTGGCATGGTACAGTGCTATATTAACCAGACCATCCCCTGGCACAGTGCTATATTAACCAGACCATCCCCTGGCACAGTGCTATATTAACCAGACCATCCCCTGGCACAGTGCTATGTTAACCAGACCATCCCCTGGCACAGTGCTATATTAACCAGACCATCCCCTGGCACAGTGCTATATTAACCAGACCATCCCCTGGCATGACACAGTGCTATATTAACCAGACCATCCCCTGGCACAGTGCTATATTAACCAGACCATCCCCTGGCACAGTGCTATATTAACCAGACCATCCCCTGGCATGGTACAGTGCTATATTAACCAGACCATCCTCTGGCATTGCACAGTGCTATATTAACCAGACCATCCCCTGGCATGGTACAGTGCTATATTAACCAGACCATCCCCTGGCATGGCACAGTGCTATATTAACCAGACCATCCCCTGGCACAGTGCTATATTAACCAGACCATCCCCTGGCACAGTGCTATATTAACCAGACCATCCCCGGGCACAGTGCTATATTAACCAGACCATCCCCTGGCACAGTGCTATATTAACCAGACCATCCCCTGGCATGACACAGTGCTATATTAACCAGACCATCCCCTGGCACAGTGCTATATTAACCAGACCATCCCCTGGCACAGTGCTATATTAACCCGACCATCCCCTGGCACAGTGCTATATTAACCAGACCATCCCCTGGCACAGTGCTATATTAACCAGACCATCCCCTGGCACAGTGCTATATTAACCAGACCATCCCCTGGCATGGTACAGTGCTATATTAACCAGACCATCCCCTGGCACAGTGCTATATTAACCAGACCATCCCCTGGCACAGTGCTATATTAACCAGACCATCCCTGGCACAGTGCTATATTAACCAGACCATCCCCTGGCACAGTGCTATATTAACCAGACCATCCCCTGGCACAGTGCTATATTAACCAGACCATCCCCTGGCATGACACAGTGCTATATTAACCAGACCATCCCCTGGCACAGTGCTATATTAACCAGACCATCCCCTGGCACAGTGCTATATTAACCAGACCATCCCCTGGCATGGTACAGTGCTATATTAACCAGACCATCCCCTGGTACAGTGCTATATTAACCAGACCATCCCCTGGCATGGCACTGTGCTATATTAACCAGACCCTCCCCTGGCATGGCACAGTGCTATATTAACCAGACCATCCCCTGGCATGGTACAGTGCTATATTAACCAGACCATCCCCTGGCATTGCACAGTGCTATATTAACCAGACCATCCCCTGGCATGGTACAGTGCTATATTAACCAGACCATCCCCTGGCATGGCACAGTGCTATATTAACCAGACCATCCCCTGGCACAGTGCTATATTAACCAGACCATCCCCTGGCACAGTGCTATATTAACCAGACCATCCCCTGGCACAGTGCTATATTAACCAGACCATCCCCTGGCACAGTGCTATATTAACCAGACCATCCCCTGGCACAGTGCTATATTAACCAGACCATCCCCTGGCACAGTGCTATATTAACCAGACCATCCCCTGGCACAGTGCTATATTAACCAGACCATCCCCTGGCACAGTGCTATATTAACCAGACCATCCCCTGGCATGGTACAGTGCTATATTAACCAGACCATCCCCTGGAACAGTGCTATATTAACCAGACCATCCCCTGGCATGACACAGTGCTATATTAACCAGACCATCCCCTGGCACAGTGCTATATTAACCAGACCATCCCCTGGCATGGTACAGTGCTATATTAACCAGACCATCCCCTGGCATTGCACAGTGCTATATTAACCAGACCATCCCCTGGCATGGCACAGTGCTATATTAACCAGACCATCCCCTGGCATGACACAGTGCTATATTAACCAGACCATCCCCTGGCATGGCACAGTGCTATATTAACCAGACCATCCCCTGGCATGGCACAGTGCTATATTAACCAGACCATCCCCTGGCATGGCACAGCGCTATATTAACCAGACCATCCCCTGGCATGGTACAGTGCTATATTAACCAGACCATCCCCTGGCACAGTGCTATATTAACACACTACCCCTCTGCTAAGCGGAGGGGTGTTAACGAGGGTTGGAAACTCAGGACATTAGACAACGAGGACTCTGAGTCAGCTAATATAAATCTCTATAAGTCTGGAACAGTAATGGTACAGGGCAACCCCAAACAGTTTCTGCTGGACTTTCACCTAATCAAAGAATTATTCCAGCAGGAGAAGCTCTCCCTTGAGACAGATACCCCCACCCCGAGTGGGTCAGACCAGACCTCTTCATTATTTAACCCCACAGACGAGCCACCCCAGACCTCTTCATTATATAACCCCACAGACGAGCCAACCCCCAGACCTCTTCATTATATAACCCCACAGACGAGCCACCCCCAGACCTCTTCATTATATAACCCCACAGACGAGCCACCCCAGACCTCTTCATTATATAACCCCACAGACGAGCCACCCCCAGACCTCTTCATTATATAACCCCACAGACGAGCCACCCCCAGACCTCTTCATTATATAACCCCACAGACGAGCCACCCCCAGACCTCTTCATTATATAACCCCACAGACGAGCCACCCCCAGACCTCTTCATTATATAACCCCAGAGACGAGCCACCCCCAGACCTCTTCATTATATAACCCCACAGACGAGCCACCCCCAGACCTCTTCATTATATAACCCCACAGACGAGCCACCCCCAGACCTCTTCATTATATAACCCCACTGACGAGCAACCCCAAGCGGAAAGTCAACCTCCCAGCACAGAGTACTACCCGCTCATTGAAATGAAGGATACATTCACCCAGCTGGAGGTAAGGCAGGTGGAGCTGAAACAGCAGGTGATTACACTCCAGTCAGCACAGACCCAGACAACAGTCCAGCACAACAACACCCCCTTAACCAGACCCAGACAACAGTCCAGCACAACAACACCCCCTTAACCAGACCCAGACAACAGTCCAGCACAACAACACCCCCTTAACCAGACCCAGACAACAGTCCAGCACAACAACACCCCCTTAACCAGACCCAGACAACAGTCCAGCACAAAAACACCCCTTAACCAGACCCAGACAACAGTCCAGCACAACAACACCCCTTAACCAGACCCAGACAACAGTCCAGCACAAAAACACTCCCTTAACCAGACACAGACAACAGTCCAGCACAACAACACCCCCTTAACCAGACCCAGACAACAGTCCAGCACAAAACACCCCCTTAACCAGACCCAGACAACAGTCCAGCACAAAAACACCCCTTAACCAGACCCAGACAACAGTCCAGCACAACAACACCCCCTTAACCAGACCCAGACAACAGTCCAGCACAACAACACCCCCTTAACCAGAACCAGACAACAGTCCAGCACAACAACACCCCCTTAACCAGACCCAGACAACAGTCCAGCACAACAACACCCCCTTAACCAGACCCAGACAACAGTCCAGCACAACAACACCCCCTTAACCAGACCTGGAGAGCTGGAGGTGGAGAGAGACATATCTGCACTTTGGACTGCGGTGAGACAAGTTCAACAATATAAAAAGCAAGAGCAGGAGAGAACAGAGCACTAGAGGAGAGAATCAGACTGCTGGAGGAGAGGGTGAGGGGGATGGAAGGAGAGAATCAGACTGCTGGAGGAGAGGGTGAGGGGGATGGAAGGAGAGAATCAGACTGCTGGAGGAGAGGGTGAGGGGGATGGAGGGAGAGAATCAGACTGCTGGAGGAGAGGGTGAGGGGGATGGAAGGAGAGAATCAGACTGCTGGAGGAGAGGGTGAGGGGGATGGAAGGAGAGAATCAGACTGCTGGAGGAGAGGGTGAGGGGGATGGAAGGAGAGAATCAGACTGCTGGAGGAGAGGGTGAGGGGGATGGAAGGAGAGAATCAGACTGCTGGAGGAGAGGGTGAGGGGGATGGAAGGAGAGAATCAGACTGCTGGAGGAGAGGGTGAGGGGGATGGAGGAGAGAATCAGACTGCTGGAGGAGAGGGTGAGGGGGATGGAAGAGAATCAGACTGCTGGAGGAGAGGGTGAGGGGGATGGAAGGAGAGAATCAGACTGCTGGAGGAGAGGGTGAGGGGGATGGAGGGAGAGAATCAGACTGCTGGAGGAGAGGGTGAGGGCGATGGAGGGAGAGAATCAGACTGCTGGAGGAGAGGGTGAGGGGGATGGAGGAGAGGATCAGACTGCTGGAGGAGAGGGTGAGGGGAATGGAAGGAGAGAATCAGACTGCTGGAGGAGAGGGTGAGGGGGATGGAAGGAGAGAATCAGACTGCTGGAGGAGAGGGTGAGGGGGATGGAGGAGAGGATCAGACTGCTGGAGGAGAGGGTGAGGGGGATGGAAGGAGAGAATCAGACTGCTGGAGGAGAGGGTGAGGGGGATGGAAGGAGAGAATCAGACTGCTGGAGGAGAGGGTGAGGGGGATGGAAGGAGAGAATCAGACTGCTGGAGGAGAGGGTGAGGGGGATGGAGGAGAGGATCAGACTGCTGGAGGAGAGGGTGAGGGGGATGGAAGGAGAGAATCAGACTGCTGGAGGAGAGGGTGAGGGGGATGGAAGGAGAGAATCAGACTGCTGGAGGAGAGGGTGAGGGGGATGGAAGGAGAGAATCAGACTGCTGGAGGAGAGGGTGAGGGGGATAGAAGGAGAGAATCAGACTGCTGGAGGAGAGGGTGAGGGGGATGGAAGGAGAGAATCAGACTGCTGGAGGAGAGGGTGAGGGGGATGGAAGGAGAGGATCAGACTGCTGGAGGAGAGGGTGAGGGGGATGGAAGGAGAGAATCAGACTGCTGGAGGAGAGGGTGAGGGGGATGGAAGGAGAGAATCAGACTGCTGGAGGAGAGGGTGAGGGGGATGGAGGGAGAGAATCAGACTGCTGGAGGAGAGGGTGAGGGGGATGGAGGGAGAGGATCAGACTGCTGGAGGAGAGGGTGAGGGGGATGGAAGGAGAGAATCAGACTGCTGGAGGAGAGGGTGAGGGGGATGGCGTGTGACAGAGAACAACCCACTAGAGAGGTGGCCACCCCGCAGAGAAGCCAACAGAACAGCCCACCTCAGCTCCCGACAAAAGTCTCAACACCACAGCAGAACAGTCCACACCAGACCCTGACCATAGTGTTAACACCACAACAGAACAGTCCAAACCAGACCCTGACCATAGTGTTAACACCACAGCAGAACAGTCCACACCAGACCCTGACCATAGTATTAACACCACAGCAGAACAGTCCACACCAGACCCTGACCATAGTGTTAACACCACAACAGAACAGTCCAAACCAGACCCTGACCATAGTGTTAACACCACAGCAGAACAGTCCACACCAGACCCTGACCATAGAGTTAACACCACAGCAGAACAGTCCACACCAGACCCTGACCATAGTGTTAACACCACAGCAGAACAGTCCACACCAGACCCTGACCATTGTGTTAACATCACAGCAGAACAGTCCACACCAGACCCTGACCATAGTGTTAACACCACAGCAGAACAGTCCACACCAGACCCTGACCATAGTGTTAACATCACAGCAGAACAGTCCACACCAGACCCTGACCATAGTGTTAACACCACAGCAGAACAGTCCACACCAGACCCTGACCATAGTGTTAACACCACAGCAGAACAGTCCACACCAGACCCTGACCATAGAGTTAACACCACAGCAGAACAGTCCACACCAGACCCTGACCATAGTGTTAACACCACAGCAGAACAGTCCACACCTGATCATAGTGTTAACACCACAGCAGAACAGTCCACACCAGACCCTGACCATAGTGTTAACACCACATACAGAACAGTCCACACCAGACCCTGACCATAGTGTTAACACCACAGCAGAACAGTCCACACCAGACCCTGACCATAGTGTTAACACCACAGCAGAACAGTCCACACCAGACCCTGACCATAGTGTTAACACCACAGCAGAACAGTCCACACCAGACCCTGACCATAGAGTTAACACCACAGCAGAACAGTCCACACCAGACCCTGACCATAGTATTAACACCACAGCAGAACTGTCCACACCAGACCCTGACCATAGTGTTAACACCACAGCAGAACAGTCCACACCAGACCCTGACCATAGTGTTAACACCACAGCAGAACAGTCCACACCAGACCCTGACCATAGTGTTAACACCACAGCAGAACAGTCCACACCAGACCCTGACCATAGTGTTAACACCACAGCAGAACAGTCCACACCAGACCCTGACCATAGTGTTAACACCACAGCAGAACAGACAAGTGAAGAACGCCAAGCCCAGGGGATCTCACCCCCTCTGAGCACCCCCCCGTCAGCCACCCTGATTGCCCTCCTGACAACCCCCCCACACCCACTGAGGACATGCACTAGACACAGATTGTACTCCTTATGGACTCAAATGGGAAATACATACAAGAATTGAAATTGAGAGAGAAAGAGAGACAGAGAGAGAGAGAAAGAGTGAGACAGACAGAGAGACTGACGACATGTGAGACAGCACTTCTCTTCATCACATTGAGATCCCACAGCACCAGTCTCTGTCGGCTTCCTGTAACACCATGCCAGTGTCTCTGCAGCCCCAAAACCCACTAATCTATCACACATCAGCTGCAATCAACTCCTATTCTTTATCCCATCCTGATTATGTTCAGATCAATACGTCTGATGAAACCTTGTACTCACTACCCATGATCCAGCTGACGTTCGTACAGAATACAATAAAAGCAATCACTGAGGTGAAATCTGTGTGTAATTCCTAACCTCTCTCTCTCTCTCTCTCTCTCTCTCTCTCTCTCTCTCTCTCACACACACACACACACACACACACACACACACACACACACACACACACGATCGCACACATACAAACACACACACACCTTTAATAATGGACATGCCTCTGATGCTAGAGAGAGATAGTGGTGCATTGATTGTGATTTTGTTGATGAAACACCATCCAGGACCTCAGTCCTCTCCTGTTAGCCTTGTGTCTATGTTTGTTAAGGTGAAACTCCATCCAGGACCACAGTCCTCTCCTGTTAGCCTTGTGTCTATGTTTGTTAAGGTGAAACTCCATCCAGGACCTCAGTCCTCTCCTGTTAGCCTTGTGTCTATGTTTGTTAAGGTGAAACTCCATCCAGGACCTCAGTCCTCTCCTGTTAGCCTTGTGTCTATGTTTGTTAAGGTGAAACTCCATCCTGGACCACAGTCCTCTCCTGTTAGCCTTGTGTCTATGTTTGTTAAGGTGAAACACCATCCAGGACCTCAGTCCTCTCCTGTTAGCCTTGTGTCTATGTTTGTTAAGGTGAAACACCATCCAGGACCTCAGTCCTCTCCTGTTAGCCTTGTGTCTATGTTTGTTAAGGTGAAACTCCATCCAGGACCTCAGTCCTCTCCTGTTAGCCTTGTGTCTATGTTTGTTAAGGTGAAACTCCATCCTGGACCACAGTCCTCTCCTGTTAGCCTTGTGTCTATGTTTGTTAAGGTGAAACTCCATCCAGGACCTCAGTCCTCTCCTGTTAGCCTTGTGTCTATGTTTGTTAAGGTGAAACTCCATCCAGGACCTCAGTCCTCTCCTGTTAGCCTTGTGTCTATGTTTGTTAAGGTGAAACTCCATCCAGGACCACAGTCCTCTCCTGTTAGCCTTGTGTCTATGTTTGTTAAGGTGAAACTCCATCCAGGACCTCAGTCCTCTCCTGTTAGCCTTGTGTCTATGTTTGTTAAGGTGAAACTCCATCCTGGACCACAGTCCTCTCCTGTTAGCCTTGTGTCTATATTTGTTAAGGTGAAACACCATCCAGGACCACAGTCCTCTCCTGTTAGCCTTGTGTCTATGTTTGTTAAGGTGAAACTCCATCCAGGACCTCAGTCCTCTCCTGTTAGCCTTGTGTCTATGTTTGTTAAGGTGAAACACCATCCAGGACCTCAGTCCTCTCCTGTTAGCCTTGTGTCTATGTTTGTTAAGGTGAAACACCATCCAGGACCTCAGTCCTCTCCTGTTAGCCTTGTGTCTATGTTTGTTAAGGTGAAACTCCATCCAGGACCTCAGTCCTCTCCTGTTAGCCTTGTGTCTATGTTTGTTAAGGTGAAACTCCATCCTGGACCACAGTCCTCTCCTGTTAGCCTTGTGTCTATGTTTGTTAAGGTGAAACTCCATCCAGGACCTCAGTCCTATCCTGTTAGCCTTGTGTCTATGTTTGTTAAGGTGAAACACCATCCAGGACCACAGTCCTCTCCTGTTAGCCTTGTGTCTATGTTTGTTAAGGTGAAACACCATCCAGGACCTCAGTCCTCTCCTGTTAGCCTTGTGTCTATGTTTGTTAAGGTGAAACTCCATCCTGGACCACAGTCCTCTCCTGTTAGCCTTGTGTCTATATTTGTTAAGGTGAAACACCATCCAGGACCACAGTCCTCTCCTGTTAGCCTTGTGTCTATGTTTGTTAAGGTGAAACACCATCCAGGACCTCAGTCCTCTCCTGTTAGCCTTGTGTCTATGTTTGTTAAGGTGAAACACCATCCAGGACCACAGTCCTCTCCTGTTAGCCTTGTGTCTATGTTTGTTAAGGTGAAACTCCATCCAGGACCTCAGTCCTCTCCTGTTAGCCTTGTGTCTATGTTTGTTAAGGTGAAACACCATCCAGGACCTCAGTCCTCTCCTGTTAGCCTTGTGTCTATGTTTGTTAAGGTGAAACTCCATCCAGGACCTCAGTCCTCTCCTGTTAGCCTTGTATCTATGTTTGTTAAGGTGAAACTCCATCCAGGACCACAGTCCTCTCCTGTTAGCCTTGTGTCTATGTTTGTTAAGGTGAAACTCCATCCAGGACCTCAGTCCTCTCCTGTTAGCCTTGTATCTATGTTTGTTAAGGTGAAACTCCATCCAGGACCACAGTCCTCTCCTGTGTTTAGACATTGAGTGGTCTGATGAATCCACTGTGGAGAGTAAGGACAGGCAGTGGGTTGGTTAGGCTGAGTGTGATTTAGTACGTTAATGTGTATGTATGAAAAGTGGGCTCCAAAATGATTGAATAATGATGAGTGAGAAAGTTACAGAGGGTCAAAGATCATACCCCCAAGTTGTTCTAACTTTTCACCTTTACCAAATAACAGGGGAGGGTAGCATGTCTTGGGGGTTTGATCTACGACCCCCCCAGTAACTTTCTCACTCATCATTATTCCTGATTCATTCAGGGTTCTCTGGAATCATGGTAGGATCCACATGAATGTAGAAGTGTTTAGAAACATATTCTATTCTTATTTACAATAGAAGTGACCGAAGTATCACAGTACATTATTGACCATGTATTTCTACTGGGCATAAAGTCATCTGAAACACAACCAAAACTAGTCACTAGTCACTAGTCACAAGCTTGATGTAGTCATTGCGTGCCAGGAATATGGGACCAAATACTACACTTTTTATTACTTTATTTATAACAATCTTTAGGGGTGTCAATCATTTTGACCCCTACCTTTATGAGAAAAAAATTATAATATTACTTGTTACACAAAATCTATTTTCTGAGCAATTATATTAGAATAAAATAATATAATAAAACATGTTTTGGGAGCATACAATCTAGCTCAGTATTTAGAATTATTTTATACGGTCATTATTTCTCATCGTTATCAAGGGTGTCAATCATTTCGGACCCCACTGTATGTATTTGGTAATGAGTGTGTGTGTGTGTGTGTTTGTATTCTATTGTGTTCTTGCATATGAGAAATGTTTTATCTAGGAATAAAAGGCAGAGATCTATTTGAGCCCCCCTCCTGGCAGTGTGTACCCCGGATGGGTGGAGGGTCTATACACTATTTATGGGGTGTAAAGAGTGCTGCGTGGGAGAAAAATGGACTCATTACTTTCAGCCAGTAACAGGGCACATTGGTTTTGTGGCCCGTGTGTGTGTGTGTATGTGTGTGTGTGTGTGTGTGTGTGTGTGTGTGTGTGTGTGTGTGTGTGTGTGTGTGTGTGTGTGTGTGTGTGGCGTGCGTGCGTGTGTGTGTGCGTGTGTGTGTGTGCAGTAATGTCTTTGTGAGGACACATACATAGAGTTACTTTGTGAACATACAGTATTATGTAGAGAACAATATATATTGTATGTGTAAAAAGACAATTGTACAATTTCAATTTACTAGAATGATGTTGCTCATGTCTTCAACCCACATAGTATCACAGGTACACCTGGAGCCCTGCTACGCATCACCTCCACAAAAATCCTTGCAACCCGATGGACTCCTCTTTTCAGTTCACTGCAGCTAGCGACTGGAACGAGCTGTAAACCACTCAAACTGGACCGTTTTATCTTCATCACAACATTCAAGGACTCAATCATGGACACTCTTACTGATACTTGTGGCTGCTTCAGGTGCTGTATTGTTGTCTCTACCTTTTTGCCCTTTGTGCTGTTGTCTGTGCCCAACAATGTTTGTACCTTGTTTGTGCTGCCACCGTGTTGTTGTCTTGTTGTGTTGCTACTGTGTTGTTGTCAGGTTGTGTTGCTATCGTGTTGTTGCCATGTTGTGTTGCTACCGTGTTGTTGTCAGGTTGTGTTGCAACCGTGTTGTTGCCATGTTGTGTTGCTACCGTGTTGTTGCCATGTTGTGTTTCTACCATGCTGTGTTGTCATGTGCTGCTGTCATGCTGTGTTGTTGTCTTAGGTCTCTTTATGTAGTGCTATGGGGTCTCTCTTGTAGTGATGTGTGTTTTGTCCTACATTTTTATTTTTAGTCCCAGCGCCCGGCCTCGCAGGAGGCCTTTTTCTTCTTGGTAGGCCGTCATTGTAAATAAGAATTTGTTCTTAATTGACTGCCTAGTTAAATGAAGGTTAAATCAAATATATAAATACAAACCTGACCACTCCCCACATCTGTCTGTCCTTATAGTGTCACCAGGTGCTGTCCCCTCCCTCTTCCTCCCTCTTCCTCCCTTCTCCCCTCCCCTCTGACCCTCTCCTTCAGACACCATTGTCCCACTAAACAATGGAGTCATTGTTACCTCAAGGTGGCTTATTGTGAGGGGTGTTTAATGGGCGCTGCAGAGGTGACCCTGACAGTGTATACACTCCCCCTCCACCCCCCACCTCTCTACTCCCACCCTGACACTGTATACACTCCCCCTCCACCCCCACCTCTCTACTCCCACCCTGACAGTGTATACACTCCCCCTCCACCCCCCACCTCTCTACTCCCACCCTGACAGTGTATACACTCCCCCTCCACCCCCCACCTCTCTACTCCCACCCTGACAGTGTATACACTCCCCCTCCACCCCCCACCTCTCTACTCCCACCCTGACAGTGTATACACTCCCCCTCCACCCCCCACCTCTCTACTCCCACCCTGACAGTGTATACACTCCCCCTCCACCCTCCACCTCTCTACTCCCACCCTGACAGTGGATACACTCCACCTCCACCTCTCTACTCCCACCCTGACAGTGTATACACTCCCCCTCCACCCCCCACCTCTCTACTCCCACCCTGACAGTGTATACACTCCCCCTCCACCCTCCACCTCTCTACTCCCACCCTGACAGTGTATACACTCCCCCTCCACCCCCCACCTCTCTACTCCCACCCTGACAGTGTATACACTCCCCCTCCACCCCCCACCTCTCTACTCCCACCCTGACAGTGTATACACTCCCCCTCCACCCTCCACCTCTCTACTCCCACCCTGACAGTGTATACACTCCCCTCCACCTCCACCTCTCTACTCCCACCCTGACAGTGTATACACTCCCCCTCCACCCCCACCTCTCTACTCCCACCCTGACAGTGTATACACTCCCCCTCCACCCCTCCACCCCCACCTCTCTACTCCCACCCTGACAGTGTATACACTCCCCCTCCACCTCTCTACTCCCACCCTGACAGTGTATACACTCCCCCTCCACCCCCCACCTCTCTACTCCCACCCTGACAGTGTATACACTCCCCCTCCACCTCCACCTCTCTACTCCCACCCTGACAGTGTATACACTCCCCCTCCACCTCCACCTCTCTACTCCCACCCTGACAGTGTATACACTCCCCCTCCACCTCCACCTCTCTACTCCTACCCTGACAGTGTATACACTCCCCCTCCCCCTCCACCTCCACCTCTCTACTCCCACCCTGACAGTGTATACACTCCCCCTCCACCTCCACCTCCACCTCTCTACTCCAACCCTGACAGTGTATACACTCCCCCTCCACCCCTCCACCCCCACCTCTCTACTCCCACCCTGACAGTGTATACACTCCCCCTCCACCTCTCTACTCCCACCCTGACAGTGTATACACTCCCCCTCCACCCCCCACCTCTCTACTCCCACCCTGACAGTGTATACACTCCCCCTCCACCTCCACCTCTCTACTCCCACCCTGACAGTGTATACACTCCCCCTCCACCTTCACCTCTCTACTCCCACCCTGACAGTGTATACACTCCCCCTCCCCCTCCACCTCCACCTCTCTACTCCCACCCTGACAGTGTATACACTCCCCCTCCACCTCCACCTCCACCTCTCTACTCCAACCCTGACAGTGTATACACTCCCCCTCCACCCCCCACCTCTCTACTCCCACCCTGACAGTGTATACACTCCCCCTCCACCTCCACCTCTCTACTCCCACCCTGACAGTGTATACACTCCCCCTCCACCCCCACCTCTCTACTCCCACCCTGACAGTGTATACACTCCCCCTCCACCTCCACCTCTCTACTCCCACCCTGACAGTGTATACACTCCCCCTCCACCCCCCACCTCTCTACTCCCACCCTGACAGTGTATACACTCCCCCTCCACCCCCACCTCTCTACTCCCACCCTGACAGTGTATACACTCCCCCTCCACCTCCACCTCTCTACTCCCACCCTGACAGTGTATACACTCCCCCTCCACCCTCCACCTCTCTACTCCCACCCTGACAGTGTATACACTCCCCCTCCACCCCCCACCTCTCTACTCCCAACCTGACAGTGTATACACTCCCCCTCCACCCCCCACCTCTCTACTCCCACCCTGACAGTGTATACACTCCCCCTCCACCCCCCACCTCTCTACTCCCACCCTGACAGTGTATACACTCCCCCTCCACCCCCCACCTCTCTACTCCCACCCTGACAGTGTATACGCTCCCCCTCCACCTCCACCTCTCTTCTCCCACCCTGACAGTGTATACACTCCCCCTCCACCCCCACCTCTCTACTCCCACCCTGACAGTGTATACACTCCCCCTCCACCCCCACCTCTCTACTCCCACCCTGACAGTGTATACACTCCCCCTCCACCCCCACCTCTCTACTCCCACCCTGACAGTGTATACACTCCCCCTCCCCCTCCACCTCTCTACTCCCACCCTGACAGTGTATACACTCCCCCTCCCCCTCCACCTCTCTTTTCCACCCTGACAGTGTATACACTCCCCCTCCCCCATGCTGGGGACAGACTTCAAAACCAGGTCACCCACAGTTTCCCCTTTCTCCAAATCTCTCCACCTCTCTCTTTCTATCTCTCTCTCTCTCTCTCTCTCAATTCAATTATTTCAATTTGTCTCTCTCTCTCTACCTCTCTCTGTACCTCTCTCTCTGTGTCTCTCTTTTTCTCCCCAACTGACACCCAGACAGACCTATAGCAAGCCATCTTAAGCCCCAGTGCAGCTGCAGGGCCTAGGAGGACTAAATGTTTTACAATGGGAGCCCAAAATAACACAGTTACAATAGAATAACTGTTGTACATAATAGGTCAAGAGAAACTGTTAACAATGCAGGACACAGAATGGAGATTTGTCTGTTGGGCTCAGTTAGAGTTGTGCAACTTCCAATGAACTTAAAGGGCGCCAGGTAGCCTAACAGTTAGAGCGTTGGGTCAGTAACTGAAAGGTCGCTAGCTCGACTCCCCGAGTTGATGTGCCCTTGAGCAAGGCACTTACAGTTAAAGTCGGAAGTTTACATACACCTTAGCCAAATACATTTAAACTCCGTTTTTCACAATTCCTGACATTTAATCCTAGTAAACATTCCCTGTCTTAGGTCAGTTAGGATCACCACTTTATTTTAAGAATGTGAAATGTCAGAATAATAGTAGAGAGAATGATTTATTTCAGCTTTTATTTCTTTCATCACATTCCCACTGGGTCAGAAGTTTACATACACTCAATTAGTATTTGGTATCATTGCCTTGGTATCATTGCCTTTAAATTGTTTAACTTGGGTCAAACGTTTCAGGTAGCCTTCCACAAGCTTCCCACAATAAGTTGGGTGAATTTTGGCCCATTCCTCCTGACAGAGCTGGTGTAACTGAGTCAGGTTTGTAGGCCTCATTGCTCGCACACAGTTTTTCAGTTCTGCCCGCACATTTTCTATAGGATTGAGGTCAGGGCTTTGTGATGCCCACTCCAATACCTTGACTTTGTTGTCCTTAAGCCATTTTGCCACAACTTTGGAAGTATGCTTGGGGTCATTGTCCATTTGGAAGACCCATTTGCGATCAACATTTACCTTCCTGACTGATGTCTTGAGATGTTAATTCAATATAGCCAGATAATTTTCCTACCTCATGTTGCCATCTATTTTGTGAAGTGCACCAGTCCCTCCTGCAGCAAAGCACCCCCACAACATGATGCTGCCACCCCCGTGCTTCACGGCTGGGATGGTGTTCTGTGGCTTGCAAGCATCCCCCTTTTTCCTCCAAACATAATGATGGTCATTATGGCCAAACAGTTCTATTTTTGTTTCATCAGACCAGAGGAAATTTCTCCAAAAAAGTATGATCTTTGTCCCCATGTGCAGTTGCAAACCGTAGTCTGGCTTTTTTTAATGGCGGTTTGGAGCAGTGGCTTCTTCCTTGCTGAGCGGCCTTTCAGGTTATGTCGATAAAGGACTCGTTTTACTGTGGATATAGATACTTTTGTACCTGTTTCCTCCAGCATCTTCACAAGGTCCTTTGCTGTTGTTCTGGGATTGATTTGCACTTTTCGCACCAAAGTACGTTAATCTCTAGGAGACAGAACGCATTTCCTTCCTGAGCGGTATGACGGCTGCGTGTTCCCATGGTGTTTATACTTGCGTACTATTGTTTGTACAGATGAATGTGGTACCTTCAGGCATTTGGAAATTGCTCCCAAGAATGAACCAGACTTTTTCTTGAGGTCTTGGGTGATTTCTTTTGATTTCCCCATGATGTCAAGAAATGTCTTGGCTAATTTATTTTGATTTTCCCATGATGTCAGGCACTGCGTTTGAAGGTAGGCCTTGAAATACATCCACAGGTACACCTCCAATTGACTCAAATTATATCAATTAGCCTATCAGAAGCTTCTAAAGCCATGACATTTTTCTGGAATTTTCCAAGCTGTTTTTAGACCCAGTCAACTTAGTGTATGTAAACTTCTGACCCACTGGAATTGTGATACAGTGAATTATAAGTGAAATAATCTGTATGCAAACAATTGTTTGAAAAATGACTTGTGTCATGCACAAAGTAGATGTCCTAACCGACTTGCCAAAACTATAGTTTGTTAATAAGACATTTGTGTAGTGGTTGAAAAACAAGTTTTAATGACTCCAACCTAAATGTATGTAAACTTCCAACTTCAACTATAAATATAATAGCTCCAGGGTTGATAATGGCAGATACTGGCCATGACCCCACTCACCGAGGGTTGGGATATGCAAAAAGAAACTAGTTTTAATTCACACACGCATATGAATACACATTTGAAGTAGCACAAATATAAGCACCCACCAAATTATTGACTTCTGTATATTCTGCAGTGGTCTTAATTCCTCCTAACCAGGGTTTCTGTGTTAACCTCTGCAGTGGTCTTAACTCCTCCTAACCAGGGTTTCTGTGTTAATCTCTGCAGTGGTCTTAACTCCTCCTAACCAGGGTTTCTGCGTTAACCTCTGCAGTGATCTTAACTCCTCCTAACCAGGGTTTCTGTGTTAACCTCTGCAGTGGTCTTAACTCCTCCTAACCAGGGTTTCTGTGTTAACCTCTGCAGGGGTCTTAACTTCTCCTAACCAGGGTTTCTGTGTTAACCTCTGCAGTGATCTTAACTCCTCCTAACCAGGGTTTCTGTGTTAACCTCTGCAGTGGTCTTAACTCCTCCTAACCAGGGTTTCTGTGTTAACCTCTGCAGGGGTCTTAACTCCTCCTGACCAGGGTTTCTGTGTTAACCTCTGCAGTGGTCTTAACTCCTCCTAACCAGGGTTTCTGTGTTAACCTCTGCAGGGGTCTTAACTCCTCCTAACCAGGGTTTCTGTGTTAACCTCTGCAGTGGTCTTAACTCCTCCTAACCAGGGTTTCTGTGTTAACCTCTGCAGGGGTCTTAACTCCTCCTAACCAGGGTTTCTGTGTTAACCTCTGCAGGGGTCTTAACTCCTCCTAACCAGGGTTTCTGTGTTAACCTCTGCAGGGGTCTTAACTCCTCCTAACCAGGGTTTCTGTGTTAACCTCTGCAGGGGTCTTAACTCCTCCTAACCAGGGTTTCTGTGTTAACCTCTGCAGGGGTCTTAACTCCTCCTAACCAAGGTTGCTGTGTTAACCTCTGCAGTGGTCTTAACTCCTCCTAACCAGGGTTTCTGTGTTAACCTCTGCAGTGATCTTAACTCCTCCTAACCAGGGTTTCTGTGTTAACCTCTGCAGTGATCTTAACTCCTCCTAACCAGGGTTTCTGTGTTAACCTCTGCAGTGGTCTTAACTCCTCCTAACCAGGGTTTCTGTGTTAACCTCTGCAGTGGTCTTAACTCCTCCTAACCAGGGTTTCTGTGTTAACCTCTGCAGTGATGTTAACTCCTCCTAACCAGGGTCAGAATGAAGCTGTCTTATTGTGATCGTCCCCAGTCAGAATGAAGCTGTCTTGTTGTGATCGTCCCCGGTCAGAATGAAGCTGTCTTGTTGTGATCGTCCCCGGTCAGAATGAAGCTGTCTTATTGTGATCGTCCCCGGTCAAAATGAAGCTGTCTTATTGTGATCGTCCCCGGTCAGAATGAAGCTGTCTTATTGTGATCGTCCCCGGTCAGAATGAAGCTGTCATGTTGTGATCGTCCCCAGTCAGAAAGAAGCTGTCTTGTTGTGATCGTCCGCGGTCAGAATGAAGCTGTCTTATTGTGATCGTCCCCGGTCAGAATGAAGCTGTCTTATTGTGATCGTCCCCGGTCAGAATGAAGCTGTCTTACTGTGATCGTCCCCGGTCAGAATGAAGCTGTCTCATTGTGATCGTCCCGGTCAGAATGAAGCTGTCTTATTGTGATCGTCCCAGTCAGAATGAAGCTGTCTCATTTTAATCGTCCCCAGTCAGAATTAAGCTGTCTTATTGTGATCGTCCCCAGTCAGAATGAAGCTGTCTTGTTGTGATCGTCCCCAGTCAGAATGAAGCTGTCTTGTTGTGATCGTCCCCGGTCAGAATGAAGCTGTCATGTTGTGATCGTCCCCAGTCAGAAAGAAGCTGTCTTGTTGTGATCGTCCCCAGTCAGAATGAAGCTTTCTTGCTGTGATCGTCCCCAGTCAGAATGAATCTGTCTTGTTGTGATCGTCCCCAGTCAGAATGAAGCTGTCTTGTTGTGATCGTCCCCAGTCAGAATGATGCTGTCTTATTGTGATCGTCCCCGGTCAGAATGAAGCTGTCTTATTGTGATCGTCCCCGGTCAGAATGAAGCTGTCTTATTGTGATCGTCCCCGGTCAGAATGAAGCTGTCTTATTGTGATCGTCCCCGGTCAGAATGAAGCTGTCTTATTGTGATCGTCCCCGGTCAGAATGAAGCTGTCTTATTGTGATCGTCCCCGGTCAGAATGAAGCTGTCTTATTGTAATCGTCCCCAGTCAGAATGAAGCGGTCTTATTGTAATCGTCCCCAGTCAGAATGAAGCGGTCTTATTGTGATCGTCCCCAGTGAGAATGAAGCGGTCTTATTGTGATTGTCCCCAGTCAGAATGAAGCTGTCTTGTTGTGATCGTCCCCAGTCAGAATGAATCTGTCTTGTTCTGTCACCAGTGGTGTGGGGGCTGTGCTTTGGCAAAGTGGGTGGGGTTATATCCTGCCTGTTTGGCCCTGTCCGGGGGTTTCATTGGATGGGGCCACAGTGTCTTCTGACCCCTCCTGCCTCAGACTCCAGTATTTATGCTGCAGTAGTTTATGTGTCCGGGGGCTAGGGTTAGTCTGTTACATCTGGAGTATTTATCTTGTCTTATCCGGTGTCCTGTGTGAATTTAAATATGCTCTCTCTAATTCTCTCTTTCTCTCTTTCTTTCTTTCTCTCTCTCGGAGGACCTGAGCCCTAGGACCATGCCTCAGGACGACCTGGCATGATGACTCCTTGCTGTCCCCAGTTCACCTGGCCGTGCTGCTGCTCCAGTTTCAACTGTTCTGCCTGCGGCTATGGAACCCTGACCTGTTCACCGGACGTGCTACCTGTCCCAGACCTGCTCTCCCAGACCTGCTGGAACCCTGACCTGTTCACCGGACGTGCTACCTGTCCCAGACCTGCTGTTTTCAACTCTCTAGAGACAGCAGGAGCGGTAGAGATACTCTCAAAGATCGGCTATGAAAAAGCCAACTGACACTTACTCTTGAGTTTCTGACTTGTTGCACCCTCGACAACTACTATGATTATTATTATTTGACCATGCTGGTCATTTATGAACATTTGAACATCTTGGCCATGTGCTGTTATAATCTCCACCCGGCACAGCCAGAAGAGGACTGGCCACCCCTCATAGCCTGGTTCCTCTTTAGGTTTCTTCCTAGGTTTTGGCCTTTCTAGGGAGTTTTTCCTAGTCACCGTGCTTCTACACCTGCATTGCTTGCTGTTTGGGTTTTTAGGCTGGGTTTCTGTACAGCACTTTGAGATATCAGCTGATGTAAGAAGGGCTATAGAAATACATTTCATTTGATTTGATTTGATTTGTTGTGATCGTCCCCAGTCAGAATGAAGCTGTCTTATTGTGATCGTCCCTAGTCAGAATGAAGCTGTCTAAAGAGCTAAATAAAAAATAAAGAAACACATGGTATATTTACTGATGACTGAATCAAATGAATGTAATTATCTGACAGTGTATGAGCAGGGGTTATAGTAGAGGAGCACGCTCACCTACTGACATACACACCTTGAAGTAGACACACACACACACACACACACACACACACACACACACACACACACACACACACACACACACACACCACACACACACACACACACACACACACGTAACCAATGTGAAATGGCTAGGTAGTTAGCGGTGGTGCGCGCTAATAGCGTTTCAATCAGTGACGTCACTCGCTCTGAGACTTGAAGTAGGGTTTCCCCTTGCGTTGCAAGGGCCATGGCTTTTGTGGCGCGATGGGTAACGATGCTTCGTGGGGTGTCAGTTGTTGATGTGTGCAAGGGTCCCTGGTTCGAGCCCGGGTTGGGGCGAAGAGAGGGACGGAACCTACACTGTTACACACACACACACACACACACACAAATCCTCAACCAGTGTGAAACAAGGCCAAACTTCTCCCACAGTCCAGGTAATATTAAAGCTCTAAAACGAAACCTCAATTTCAACGCAATTTCCCTTCAAAATTATCCTTTGAAGTCTTTCTGCTATTTCCATTTTCTCTTTCTCTCCTTTCTCCTGCGCCAAAGAGCAGTGGCCACGGCATACAAAATCACAAGGGGAAATGACCTGCCTTAATGCTGCCAACAGCCTGTAATTTGTGTGCCGAGCGTCTGGTCGAGGCGAATGGGTTAAGTGGGTGAGGTGGTGGGCCATTTCAGGGACTGCACAGCGAGCTGTTTGATGTTTCTGACTGCTCACCTTGATGGAGTGTCTGTTTCTCCTCAGGGTTCTCTCTCTGAGTATCGCTAACGTTAGAACGTGTCTTGTTCTTCTGTCTCTGTTCTGTTCCACCTAGAACCTGGCGTCTTGATCCACATGCCTCATAGCTGGGAGGAAGACAAAAGAGAGGGCTGAAAGGCAGGATATTCATACAGTACTCTGGTTCTGGTGGCTCAGCTAGTTGGAACACAGAGCTTGCTATATGAGGGTTTGATTCCAGTATGGGCAACATGTACTGAATGGCGTTTTAGATGATGGCTTGGTGAAGGACGATGTTATTGTCATTATTACAGTTGAAATGAATTACGGTGTTACACATCCAACAACCTCTCACAGTCTCACTGTAGAATTAGACATTCATCCACATTCTCCAAACGTCACATTGATATGTTAAGTTTAGGCACTCATTCTGAATTAAGGTAAGGGTTAAGTTTAGGCACTCATTCTGAATTAAGGTAAGGGTTAAGTTTAGACACTCATTCTGAATTAAGGTAAGGGTTAAGTTTAGGCACTCATTCTGAATTAAGGTAAGGGTTAAGTTTAGGCACTCATTCTGAATTAAGGTAAGGGTTAAGTTTAGGCACTCATTCTGAATTAAGGTAAGGGTTAAGTTTAGGCACTCATTCTGAATTAAGGTAAGTGTTAAGTTTAGGCACTCATTCTGAATTAAGGTAAGGGTTAAGTTTAGGCACTCATTCTGAAT
This sequence comes from Salmo salar, assembly GCF_965601325.2. Taxonomy (NCBI): domain Eukaryota; kingdom Metazoa; phylum Chordata; class Actinopteri; order Salmoniformes; family Salmonidae; genus Salmo; species Salmo salar. Next base: position 39,790,071 of record NC_138301.1, on the reverse strand, counting down.
TAAGGTAAGGGTTAAGTTTAGACACTCATTCTGAATTAAGGTAAGGGTTAAGTTTAGGCACTCATTCTGAATTAAGGTAAGGGTTAAGTTTAGGCACTCATTCTGAATTAAGGTAAGGGTTACGTTTAGGCACTCATTCTGAATTAAGGTAAGGGTTAAGTTTAGGCACTCATTCTGAATTAAGGTAAGGGTTAAGTTTAGACACTCATTCTGAATTAAGGTAAGGGTTAAGTTTAGGCACTCATTCTGAATTAAGGTAAGGGTTAAGTTTAGGCACGCATTCTGAATTAAGGTAAGGGTTAAGTTTAGGCACTCATTCTGAATTAAGGTAAGGGTTAAGTTTAGGCACTCATTCTGAATTAAGGTAAGGGTTAAGTTTAGACACTCATTCTGAATTAAGGTAAGGGTTAAGTTTAGGCACTCATTCTGAATTAAGGTAAGGGTTAAGTTTAGACACTCATTCTGAATTTATCACGACTCAGGATATGACCCAGATACAGAAACAGGAGACGGATAGTACAATTCTCAATAATGTATTATAACATGGGGCAAAGGGCAGGTTGAGGGCAGGCAGAGGTTCGTAATCAGGTCAGAGTCAGGCAGGTACAGGATGGCAGGCAGACTCGGGTCAGGGCAGGCAGAATGGTCAGAACCGGGAAAACTAGGAAACAGAACTAGAGAAACAGGAAAACGGCTAAGCACGCTGGTAAGACCTGAAAAGACAAGATGAACTGGCAACACACAAACAGAGAACACAGGTATAAATGCTCAGGGGATAATGGGGTAAGGGTTAAGTTTAGGCACCCAATCTGAATTAAGGTAAGGGTTAAGTTTAGGCACGCATTCTGAATTAAGGTAAGGGTTAAGTTTAGGCACTCATTCTGAATTAAGGTAAGGGTTAAGTTTAGGCACTCATTCTGAATTAAGGTAAGGGTTAAGTTTTGGTGTAGGATTTAAACCAGTGTCTACGACCGGAATCAAACTCGCAACTTTCTGATCCAGAGTCATGTGATTACGCCCATCCACCACAGACCCAAGCCTACTTGATGGACGATTTTGAAGGCATTTCCCGATGTTCTCAGGACATGGATAGATGTCTGATTTCGACATCAATCTTGAACAACCTGGCTGTGCACATCTTAGTTTCCTCTGTTGACATTAGACTCTATAGGCCAGTAGAGGACTCTGTTGACATTAGACTATATAGGCCAGCAGAGGAATCTGTTGACATTAGACTCTATAGGCCAGTAGAGGAATATGTTGACATTAGACTCTATAGGCCAGTAGAGGACTCTGTTGACATTAGACTATATAGGCCAGCAGAGGAATCTGTTGACATTAGACTCTATAGGCCAGCAGAGGAATCTGTTGACATTAGACTCTATAGGCCAGTAGAGGAATATGTTGACATTAGACTCTATAGGCCAGTAGAGGAATATGTTGACATTAGACTCTATAGGCCAGCAGAGGAATCTGTTGACATTAGACTCTATAGGCCAGTAGAGGAATATGTTGACATTAGACTCTATAGGCCAGCAGAGGAATATGTTGACATTAGACTCTATAGGCCAGCAGAGGAATATGTTGACATTAGACTCTATAGGCCAGTAGAGGAATATGTTGACATTAGACTCTATAGGCCAGCAGAGGAATCTGTTGACATTAGACTCTATAGGCCAGTAGAGGAATATGTTGACATTAGACTCTATAGGCCAGTAGAGGAATCTGTTGACATTAGACTCTATAGGCCAGTAGAGGAATCTGTTGACATTAGACTCTATAGGCCAGCAGAGGAATCTGTTGACATTAGACTCTATAGGCCAGCAGAGGAATCTGTTGACATTAGACTCTATAGGCCAGCAGAGGACATGTAAGAATAGGAGTAAGAAGGTGATGAATGATGATGTCATCAGGTGTGTGACCTCACCCCTGGGGTCACAGGGTCATGTGGGAGGGGACAGGGTCAGGGGCTAATTAAAAGACTGACTAGGTCAAAGGTCCCCCATGACATCATCACAGCAGTGGTATAATGCCACTGGATTGTAAAGTATGTCAGTAAATCTGATGGGATCTCATGGACCCAATCTACCAGGCATGATTGAATTGATACATCGCTGTGCTATTCTCCAAACTCAGAGCAACGATGTGGGAAGAGCCAAGTTATATCTTGTTGGCCATGGGCCGTAAAATCAGGGAATCCAATGGAATCCAATGGATATTTTGACTGATATCAATTTAATTTAAATATCACTATGCACAGAAAGCGTAGTACATGTTGCTGGAGAACCACTAGTTTACTGCCAACATACAGTACTTGTAATCGTATAGTACATTCAGGTAAACATTCAGTAGCATACCACCCGGTATTCCACTGCAGGCTTGCCTCTGAAACTAAGCAGGGTTGGTCCTGGATGGGAGACATAAATGCTTCATGAAGTGGTGTTGGAGGGCCAGTAGGAAACACTTTCCTCTGGTCCAAAAAATGTAAAATACATAATTCCCCAGGGCAGAGATTGGGACATTGCCCTGTGTAGGGTGTTATCTTTCGGATGGGGTGTTCTGACTCTCTGTGGTCACTAAAGATCCCATGGCACTTATCATAAGAGTAGGGGTGTTAATCCCGGTGTCTTGGCTAAATTCCCAATCTGGCCCTCATACCATCATGGTCACCTAATCATCCCCAGCTTCCAATTGGCTCGTTCATCCTCATCTCCCCTGTAACTATTCCCCAGGTTGTTGCTGTAAATGAGAACGTGTTTTCAGTCAACTTACCTGAACAAAAATATACATTCCAGCAGTAGTGGTGTGTGGGTAAAATCACTAGGGAAGCCAGCAAAAAGACATGTTACAACCTATGTGTTGTGATAATTGCGTTGTTTGCTCTATAACCTGTTAGTTCATATGCCTTGCCACCATGATATATAAGCCTAAGACCTAGACAATAAGAAGACACAGTGGCAGAATAAATTCAACCACACCTTAGTTTCATCACAAAACCGGAAATAAACCTCTGTCCAGTGAAGTCCACAAAGCATATTGCATGAAACAAACAGTTACATGACCTACAGCATGGTCAAGCAAGGTAATGTTTCAGACTACTAAACAACTATTGATTTAGAACCACAGAGTTGAAAAGAAAACAGGAGCTACCTCCAACATTCCAGCACCATTTCAACTTCAGCATTTCAACATCATCTAATCACCTCTTCTTAGTCTGATACAGTGACAACTAAAAGATACCAAAAACGATTTAGTCCAATCAACGTAAGCTAAATGTGTTGTGGCTGTCCATGGTTCTGATTTCTCTCTGTGTGTATGTGCGTTTGTGTTTGTGCAAGTAGAAAAAACATGTTGTCACGGTTGTCGTAAGGAGAAGCGGACCAAAGTGTGTGTCGTTCCACATTTTATTTACACTGTGAAACTATGCGGTACTTAAACTAAAGAACAAAACAACAAACCGTGACGCAGAGTTGAAACATACACTACTCAAAAACAATCTCCCACAAACCCAGGTGGAAAAAAACCTGCTACTTAAGTATGATCTCCAATTAGAGACAACGAGGACCAGCTGCCTCTAATTGGAGATCATCCCAAACACAACCCAACATAGAAATACAAAACTAGAACCTGACAACATAGAAATTGAATACATAGAATAGAACAAAGAACTACAAATCTCGAATGCCCACCCAAATCACACCCTGACCTAACCAAAATAGAGAAACAAAACGTCTCTCTCAGGTCAGGGCGTGACACATGTTAACTCACCCTGTAGAGAAAGTCCAATGCCATCCTCCTCTCTTTCATGTTGACGTAACGGCCTATGACTGTCATACAGTCTTTTTTGTTGTCAGGCTACCTGGCTAAAATGCTTGCTCACTGGCCTAACTTCCTTTCATGGACAACATTCCCTAGTTAGCCCTCTACATCTATCTACATGTTGAACTTCCATCCTCTCAGGCCAGGGGCACAATGTATGGATTTATGGTTGGATCAGAATAGACGTTTTAATCATTGGCCAGTATGAAGAATTAAGTAAAATCACAAGTCCAAATCCCTATCTCCATCAATGGCTAATTTCGGAAAGGACCAATTTTAGCTAGCTAGCTAGCCACTGGAGGACAACAACAAAATGAGATGCAACAATTCAAGTTGTTTCTGTCAATGACATATTGCTCTTGATGTGATGTGATTTGAGTGAAGCCAAATCCAAACTGGCTTCCCTTTACACTTTTTTTTGGTTCGCCAGGACTATTCACAGTTGAGCTCACTCAATTTAGCTCAATGCTGATTGGCTATTATTTTATACTTTTTTTTAATCAAGGGAGGCCAAATGCTCACTGGCTTTTTTATTTTATTCTCAGTCCATTTTTTGGGGAAGCCTGGCTTCCCTTGGCAACCATGAATACACGCCACTGCCTACAATACAGTAAAAATAAATATTTGAGTATTGATGTCCATTCTGTTTAATCCGTTTCTATGCCCCCTCCCGTTTGGTGTTGTCGCGGCATGATGACCTCAAAACTGTATGAGTCACCCCATTCAAGAGCCTCTCACTTTCTTTACGAGGGAAGCCAGCCCTCAGCTGGTTCACATGTTCCTAATCAGACTAAAAATAGGGCAGCACAATCCCCCTACAACCCCCTTTTCCCCCTCTCCCCTTTTAAATATTTCAGTCCACTTCTAAATATTTCAGTGCTCCCTCTTTCTTCCCCTGTGATCTAGGGGGGAGAAGCAGAGGGGTAAGATGGGTGTGGAATGGAGATCTTACAGAATGTAAAGAATGAGAAAGCATATTTAAAGACTGAGAATCCAATGCTGGCATACTGTAGGCTGACATGGAGGCCCATGTGACAGACAGATATACAAGTCTGAGTTGACATGTGTATGTGATAACACACATGATTAATTGGCTGCTTACAGCTGGGTTTGATTAGCCCTGGTGGGGGTTTATTATTGAATTAACTAGGCAAGTCAGTTAAGAACAAATTCTTATTTACAGTGATGGCCTACCAGGGAACAGTGGGTTAACTGCTTTGTTCAGGGGTAGAACGACATATTTTTACGTTGT